>NC_091980.1:154883106-154973971 GCF_044704955.1 Pristiophorus japonicus | reverse complement strand
CCCTCCTTCCCTCTCCCCCCCCCTCCTTCCCTCCCCTCCCTCGAACGAGGATGACTTGTTTCCGCACCAAAAGGGATGAGTTGACAGATGTTTTAATGAAGGCCCGATGTTCCAGTCCTGAACTCCAGGGGTGGAAGATATATATATATATATATAGTGCCTTTAACGTAGTAAAAACGTCCAACGGCGTTTCACAGGAGCATTATTAGACAAAAATTGACACCATATGAGGCGATATTAGGGCAGGTGAACAAAAACTTAGTCAAAGAGGTAGGTTTTAAGGAGTGTCTTAAAGGATGAGAGAGAGGAGGGGAGGTTTAGGGAGAGAGATCAGAGCTGAGGGCTCTGTTGAGGGAGAGAGTTCCAGATTCCCATCACCCCTTGTGTGGAAGAAGTACTGACTGAGTTCACTCTTTAATGGCCTGGCTCTAGTTTAACGTTCTGTAGATTCCCCCACCAGAAGAAATAGTGTCATTTTCTCTAGATAAGGTGGTTAAGAAGGCAAACAGAATGCTTGCCTTTATTAGTCGAGGCATAGAATACAAGAGCAGGTGGGTTATTCTCGAACTGTATAAACACTGGTTAGGCCACAGCTGGAGTACTGCGTGCAGTTCTGGTCACCACATTACAGGAAAGATGTGATTGCACCAGAGAGGGTACAGAGGAGATTTACCAGGATATTGCCCGGATTGAAGAATTTTAGCTATGAGGAAAGATTGGATAGACTGGGGTTGTTTACTTTGGAACAGAGGAGGCTTTGGGGAGACCTCATTGAGGTGTATAAAGTTATGAGGGGCCTGGATAGAGTCGATAGGAAGGACCTGTTTCCCTTGGCAGAGGGGTCAACAACCAGAGGGCATAGATTTAAAGTAATTGGGAGGATTAGAGCGGATTTGAGGTGAAATTTCTTCACCCAGAGGGTGGTGGGGGTCTGGAACTCACTGCCTGAAAGGGTGGTAGAGGCAGAAACCCTCACCACATTTTAAAAAGTACCTGGATGTGCACTTGAAGTGCTGTAACCTACAGGGCGACAGACCAAGAGTTGGAAAGTGGGATTAGGCTGGATAGCTCTTTGTCGGCCGGCATGGACACGATGGGCCGAATGGCCTCCCGTGCTAGACATTTCTGTGATTCTATACCTGATCAAATGCTTTTAATCACCTCGATCAGATCTCCCGAACCTTCAAGTTTATGAAACCTGTCCTCATAATTTAGTCTCGGTACCGATCTGTAAGATTAATTCCCCGTGAATATAATTCTGTTTCTGAGTTGGCAGAATATTACAATATGTTCCTCTTTCACCCAGATGAATAAGAACAGTCACATCATTCTGTGCGGACAGATCTCGCAGTACAACAAAGATGTGCCTTACCCTCCCCCACTGCCTCCCCCCACGCAGGCTATCCTGAAGGATCAAAATATCACACGGTAAGCAGCCCCTTCCTGTTGCAGATCGAGTGGGTGCAAGTACTTGGTGTTATCATATCTCCACACTCTACCCCGTGGGTCATCCTCATCATCATAGGCAGTCCCTCGGAATCGAGGAAGACTTGCTTCCACTCTAAAAGTGAGTTCTCAGGTGACTGAACAGTCCAATACAGGAATTACAGTCACTGTCACAGGAGGGACAGATAGTCGTTGAGGGAAGGGGAGGGGCGGGTGGGACTGGTTTGCCGCACGCTCCTTCCGCTGCCTGTGCATGATTTCTGCATGCTCTCGGCGATGAGACTCGAGGTGCTCAGCGCCCTCCCGGATGCACTTCCTCCATTGAGGGCGGTCTTTGGCCAGGGACTCCCAGGTGTCAGTGGGGATGTTGCACTTTATCAGGGAGGCTTTGAGGGTGTCCTTGTAACGTTTCCGTGGATAAAGGTGCAGTAGTGGGAGGATTCGCAAGTCTGGCAGACCGTGACGTGAACACTCCGTCCATGGCCGCAATCATCTCGACACCAGCCCATAGGGGGATTCGTCCTGTACAGCGAGTGGGTTGTGGGAACTCTCGAGGGGAGGCCACCGACACCGACCAGACACCAGTATCCCACTGGATATCGACCCGGGATTCAGAGCCAGAGCTTCTGACACCACTCACTGGGATTGTGTGGAGTGGGGTTTGACCCCTGCACCCTCTGACCCAGAGACGGGACTGTGTGAAGTGGGGTTTGACCCCTGCACCCTCTGACCCAGAGGCGGGACTGTGTGGAGTGGGGTTTGACCCCTGCACCCTCTGACCCAGAGGCGGGACTGTGTGGAGTGGGGTTTGACCCCTGCACCCTCTGACCCAGCGATGGGATTGTGTGGAGTGGGGTTTGACCTCTGTACCCTCTGACCCAGAGACAGGATTGTGTGGAGTGGGGTTTGACCCCTGCACCCTCTGACCCAGAGACAGGACTGTGTGGAGTGTCAGCTGTAACTCAGTGGGCAGCACTCTCTCTCGCCTCTGAGTCAGGCGGTTGTGGGTTCAAGCCCCAGTCCAGGGACTTGAGCACATAAATCTAATCTGACACTCTAGTACAGTGCTGAGGGAGTGCTGCACTGTTGGAGGTGCCATCTTTTGGATGAGGCAATAAACCGAGGCCCCGTCTGCTCTCTCAGGTGGATGTAAAAGATCCCATGGCACTATTTCGAAGAAGAGTAGGGGAGTTATCCCTGGTGTCCTGGGCCAATATTTATCCCTCAATCAACATAACAAAAAAACAGATTATCTGGTCATTATCACATTGCTGTTTGTGGGAGCTTGCTGTGCGCAAATTGGTTGCCTCGTTTCCCACATTACAACAGTGACAATACTTCAAAAGTACTTCATTGGCTGTAAAGTACTTTGAGACGTCCGCTGGTCATGAAAGGCGCTATATAAATGCAAGTCTTTGTTTCTAATTATGATTTTTTGCTTCCTCCCCCCCTCCCCCTCTTTTCCCACCCCCGAACTTTGACAGAGAGAGATTCATGGTGTTCAATTATTCGGATAAACACGAGGCGGGCCTGCTCCAGTTGAGCCAGTGGCTGAAGGAGGGAAAGCTGAAGGTACTGTATGGTGTGCTTGCTGCTTTGTGCATTCTTTATATATAAATATATATATATATATATATAATATTTTTTTAAAAAGGCTGCATATACATAAGAACATAAGAAATACGAACAGGAGTAGGCCATTGGCTAATCTGATCATGGACTCAGCTCCACTTCCCTGCCCGCTCCCCATCACCCCTTATCCCCTTATCAGTTAAGAAACTGTCTATTTCTGTCTTAAATGTATTCAATGTCCCAGCTTCCACAGCTCTCTGAGGCAGCAAATTCCACAGATTTACAACCCTCTGAGAGAAGAAATTTCTCCTCATCTCAGTTTTAAATGGGCGGCCCCTTATTCTAAGATTATGTCCTCTAGTTCTAGTCTCCCCCATCAGTGGAAACATCTTCTCTGCATCCACCTTGTCAAGCCCACTCATAATCTTATACGTTTCAATCAGATCACCTCGCATTCTTCTGAATTCCAATGAGTAGAGGCCCAACCTCCTCAACCTTTCCTCACAAGTCACTTAGTGCCGGCACTATTTCTGTCCGGGTGGTGATGATTGGGTAATTCCCCATCACTCCGGACTGGAGGCCGCACTGCTGGACGAGACTGGGATTGATTTTACACACACACTCTCCTCCACTCACGCAGCGTTTTGCTGCTGAAATAATCCTGATTTTACTGGGAGAGGTTGCTGTAGTTTTGTTCGTGAGTTCCGTTTGCTGTAGTTCGGAGCAACTCTGTTCAAATAGACTCTGCCTACTGAGTAAAGAGACTGTTCGCTGTGGGCCCTGCCGCCAAACCCTGCACCTGCCTCCAACCCATTGGCTGACCGCGCGGTGCCAATATTCACCGTGAAATGGGCGCCTGTTGACGCTTTAACCGCGGTCATTGCCGTCCAATTAGAAATGTGCAACATGCGTAGTTTAAATGGTTGGGACCGGACTCCGCGCATTGCTGTTCCCACAGTTGGCCATTCCCTGGGAAAACTGGCAGCTTGGGCCTCTGGTGATCGGACCCTCTTACGCTCGATGGCGGGGGGGGGGGGGGGGGGGGGGAGGAGAGAGGGAAACTGGGGTGGGGGGAAGAAGAGAGCGCGAGGGGGTGGGTGGGGGAGAAACGGTGCGCCTACTCTCCGTTGCCCCTCCTACCGCATCACCAGGACCCTTGGCCTGTGGGAGGGATAGACGTAATGCAGAGCGTGGGAAGTGAGGGTCATTTTAACCTTTCCGGTGGTCTATTTTATAACCCCCGTCCCCCCCAGATTTTACACTCCATTGTAAAAGGGGCAGCTGACCAAATCACACCAGTTCCCTACGGGCAGATTGGGATAAAACATAAATAGGAGTAGGCCATTCGGCCTCTCGAGCCTGCTCTGCCATTCAATAAGATCATGGCTGATCTGATCATGGACTCAGCTCCACTTCCCTGCCCGCTCCCCATAATCCTTGACTCCCTTATCGGTTAAGAAACTGAGTATCTCCCTGACAGCGGACGGTCCCTGTGGGTGAGCATCATGGGTTAATCAAACGATTGATGCCTCAGAGATTCATTGTCGGATTGAAGTATCGGGAACACGCTGATCTAACTGGCTGGCAGCTGTCAGTGCACAACTTTCAGACTGTTCTCTTCCCCCAGCAGTGAATGAACTGTTTAGCTGCGAGTACTTCAGAACGAGCTTGTAGACGGTGAGCAAGTCTGATCACACAGACAGTGGCTGCCCTCCCGACGCGCGCCCCCCCCCCCCGACGCACCGCCACCCAAGCTCCGAGTTCAGGCCAGCGTTTTGTGTTGCTGGTCAGCACGGGTGAGAACTTGGCTGTACCTTTTTTGGGGCCCGTGGTTCACCCATTGGGTTCCGAGCCAAATTGCCTGGATGTGGATTAATGAGGGCATCCGTGCTGGCTCACTGGTCCGAAAACTGATGAGCAAAAATTTTTTCTGAAAGTTGTAAATCTGTGGAATTTGCTCCCCCAGAGAGCTGTGGAGGCTGGGTCATTGAATATATTTAAGGTGGAGATAAACAGATTTTTTAACAACAGGGGAGTCGAGGGTTATGGGGAGCGGGTGGGGAAGTGGAGCTGAGTCCATGATCAGATCAGCCATGATCTTATTGAATGGCGGAGCAGGCTCTAGGGGCTGAATGGCCTGCTCCTGCTCCCATTTCTTATGTTCTTATGCTCATTGGCTGTAAAGTGCTTTGAGATGTCCGGTGGTATAAATGCAAATCTCTCTGGCCTGGTCCATCTCACGGTCTGCACTAAGTAAGCTGCTCTCAGCCAGGGTGGTATCTGGGGCGATGTACTTGTTCTCCATGCCTCCTGGACTAAGTAGGGAACAAAATACAATGTGGGATTGCCGCTGCTAATCACTATCCACCACTCCTGCTGGGAAGTACGTGTGCTTGGTGTTGGGTTGAGGCCAGGATCTGCTGTGCTCCGATAGCAAGCTGACCTTCACTGGGTTCACACGTCAACAATAGGTGCTTCGTCCAGGAGTGCCGAGGGACCTCTGACCCCATAGCCATCGGGAGACAACATTTGCATTAGGGAGCAATAGAATTTTCTGATGTGAGTCCGACATTGTTGTCGGTGCAGACAGTCCCACAGTTGCCTTTCCGTGGCAGGTGTGGCTCGAGAGAAGGTAGAAGACATCTTTGCCCATCTCTCAAATGCTTCTGTTCCTGCAGATCCGTGAGACGGTGGTGAACGGATTGGAAAACGTTGGAGGTGAGGGAATTTTGTGTGCAGTGCTAAGGTACTTGTGTTCTCCCCTCTCGGGCGAGAGAAAGCCGAGTGGGGAGGTGAGGGTCTGTGGGTCATGGACCTGGGGTCGGGGGGGGGGTCTGTGGGTGGGGTCGGGTCTGTGGGTCGGGGTCTGTGGGTGGGGAGGGGGGGGGCGCGGATCTGTGGGTCGGAGGTGGGGGGAGGGGGTCTTGGGGGGTGTCTGTGGGTCCGGGGGGGGGTTCCGTGGGTTGGGGTTTCTGTGGGTTGGGGGGTTTGGGACCGGACCCTGGGGTGAGCCAGGATGTTTGCGATTGCAGGAATAGTCAGGAGTCTGAGGCAGACATCCAACCTCGCAGGTCACAGGATGAACATCAATCACTTTCTCACTTTCGAGATTCCATGTAAACGTCTCAGTTGGGTTACTGTCGTGCCGTTCACTTACGGACTGATATGTAGAGAATGTGCTGTACACCATTCTGGAACAATGACGGACAGGAAAAGACCCTCTGGCCCACCCAGCCTGTCCCACAACATCACGATACCTTGTGTATCACAATATATACAATCCCCAAACCATGAGGTCTCATGGGAGAGGCGAAGAACCAGATTTAAAAACCCAGGCCATTTTGCAAGGAATAAAATCTGGGAAACTCCCCACCCCAAGCGATCGAAATTAGTCCAGGAAATCACTCTGGGCCTGAATTTCCTGCAGTACTGACCTTATGTAAGGAGTGATCTCCGCCCCAGCCAGAAACAGGTCCATCTCTCGCTTGAAGGAATTCAGTAAATCAGCGTCCACCGCACGAGCCCACAGCCTGTTCCAGAGGCCTGCTATTCTCTGGGAACAGAACCACCTCCTCACATCTAACCTTGATCTGGCCTTACACAACTTTAAACTGTGACCCCTGGTCCTCCCGAACCTATTTAATTGGAACACACTGAACTCGAACACAGTCTATTCCCTTCATCTGATAAATCTTAATCAGATCACCCAAAGGCTGAGCTTCTCTAACGTGCAGAGTTACAGCTCTGAGAACCTATCTTGATAACTAAGATGCTTTAAACTGGGAATTAGTCTAGTGGTCCACTGCATTCTTTCCAAAGCCTTTATCCCTCAATCAACATAACAAAAACAGATTGGCTGCTGCGTTTCCCACATTACAACAGTGACCACACTCCAAAAGTGCTTCATTGGCTGTGAAGCGCTTTGAGACGCCCTTTGGTCGTGAAAGGCACTATATAAATGCAAGACTTTTTTCTTTTCTATCTATGTGGTGTCTCTACCACAAATCTAAGCCCAGCTAAGAGAATGGTGGGGAAGTCACATGCTCCCAAGTGTAGGTGTCCAAGACTGGCCAGATTAAGAGATTAATTTGAATCGTGCATGGATTTCCAAAAGGTCTTTGATAAGGTACCGCACAATAGACTAACGACGAAGGTTCAGAGCCTGTGGAGTCAGGACACATGGTTTAAACAAAAGCAAAATACTGCGGATGGGTTAAAGGTAGGTTCTCAGACTAGTGAAAGGTGGGAAACGATGTTCCACAAGGATCGGTGCTGGGACCACTATTGTTCACCTTGTAGTTGTCGCGCGGTGAAGATCATGTCCGTTGTGCCCCTCAGTGGACGGAATCTGCATTGTGGCTCTGGGAGGAGCTCTTTAGCCACAGAAGACGGTTGAGGAGAATTCTTGCGATGACTTTCCCAGTGGCTGACAGGGAGATTCCTCTGGTTGCGTAGTCGGACATGTCCCCTTTTTTGAAGATGGTCATGATTACGGCATCTGGGATCTTCCGACATGCTCTCCTCATGCCAGTAATGCTTCTCCGCCATATTTTAGTGCCTCAGCGGGGATTCCTTCTGCTCCTGATGCCTTGTTCTTGAGCTGATGGATATGGCTCCTATATGGCTCAGAGATGTGGACCATGTACAGTAGACACCTCAAAGCGCTGGAGAAATACCACCAATGCTGCCTCCGCAAGATCCTGCAAATCCCCTGGGAGGACAGACGCACCAATGTTAGCGTCCTCGACCTGGCCAACATCCCCAGCATTGAAGCACTGACCACACTCTACCAGCTCTGCTGGGCAGGCCATATTGTTCGCATGCCAGACACGAGACTCCCAAAGCAAGCGCTCTACTCGGAACTCCTACACGGCAAGCGAGCCCCAGGTGGGCAGAGGAAACGTTACAAGGACATCCTCAAAGCCTCCCTGATAAAATGCAACATCCCCACCGACAGCTGGGAGTCCCTGGCCAAAGACCGCCCTAAGTGGAGGAAGAGTATCCGGGAGGGCGCTGAGCACCTCGAGTCTCGTCGCCGAGAGCATGCAGAAAACAAGCGCAGACAGCGGAAGGAGCGTGCGGCAAATCAGACTCCCCACACACCCTTTCCTCCAACCACTGTCTGCCCCACTTGTGACAGAGACTGTAATTCCTGTATTGGACTGTTCAGCCACCTAAGAACTCACTTTGAGTGGAAGCAAGTCTTCCTCGATTCCGAGGGATTGCCTATGATGATGATGATGATTACTATTTAAATAAACGATTTGCACGCGAATCGGAAATACAATTTCAAAATTTACGGCTGACCCCCAATTGGGGGTGTGGTTAATCGATAAGACGACAGCAACAAAATACAGGAACCTATCAATAAACTTGCAGGACGGATGTGTAAATGGCAAATTAATTTCAATGTAGACGTGTGAGGTGGTGCATGTTGGTAGGAAAATCAGGAGGTCACGTTCCTTGGAAAATAATTGTCTAAATGGGGTCGAGGAGCAGAGGGGATTTTTGGGTACAGATTCACAAATCACAAAGCAGTGACGCAGGTTAACCCAGCCACAAAGTGCAAACACAGCACTGGGTACATTTCCAGAGGGATAGAATTCAAAAGCAGGGAAGTTATGATCGATTTGTATCGAACCTTGGTTAGGCCACACTTGGAGGACTGTGCACAGTTCTGGTCTCCATATTACAAAAAGGATATGGAGGTACCGGAGAAGGTGCAATAACGATTTACAAGGATGATACCAGGTATATCCGCACAGTTCTATCAGGAGACTGAATGGGCTGGGGCTGTTTCTCGAGCAAACAGAAGGCTGAGGGGTGACGAGATAGAGGCCTTTATAAGATTATGAAAGGGTAGGGTCGACACAGATGTTTCCATTTGTGGGTGAGTCTAAAACTAGGGTCCATAAATATAAGATAGCCACTAAAAAATTCAATAAAGAATTCAGGAGAAACTTCTTTCCCCAAACAGTAGTGAGAATGTGGAACTCGCTCCCACAGGGAGTGGTTGAGGTGAATAGCAGAAATACATTTAAGGGGAAGCTGGATAAACACATGAGGGAGAAAGGAATAGAAGGATATGGTGACAGGGTTAGATGAAGTAGGGTGGGAGGAATCATAGAAATTTACAACACTGAAGGAGGCCATTTCCGCCCGGGTCCGCGGAGGCCGACCAAGAGCCGCTCAGCCTAATCCCACTTTCCAGCTCTCGGTCCCTAGCCCTGTAAGTTACGGCACTTCAAGTGCACATCCAACTATTTTTTTTAAATGTGCTGATGGTTTCTGCCTCTACCACCCTTTCAGACCCCCACCACCCTCTGGGTGAAGAAATTTCCCCTCAAATCCTCTCTAAACCTCCTACCAATTACTTTAAATCTATGTCCCCTGGTTGTTGACCCCTCTACCAAGGGAAACAGCTCTTTCCTATCCACTCTATCCAGGCTCCTCATAATTTTATACCTCAATAAGGTCTCCCCTCAACCTCCTCTGTTCCAAAGAAAACAAACCCAGCCTATCTAATCTTTCCTCAGCTAAAATTCTCCAGTCCAGGCAACATCCTCGTAAATCTTCTCTGTAACCTTTCCAGTGCAATCACATCTTTCCTGTAATGTGGTGACCAGAACTGCACGCAGTACTCCAGCTGCGGCCTAACTAGTATTTTATACAGTTCAAGCATAACCCACCTGCTCTTACATTCTATGCCTTGGCTAATAAAGGCAAGTATCCCGTATGCCTTCTTAACCACCTTATCTACCTAGCCTGCTACCTTCAGGGATCTGTGGACCTGCACTCCAAGGTCCCTTTATTCCTCTACACTTCTCAGTGTCCTACCATTTAATGTGTATTCCCTTACCTTGTTAGACCTCCCCATATGCATTACCTCACACTTATCCGGATTGAATTCCATTTGCCACTGTTCTGCCCACCTGACCAGTACATTGATATCTTCCTGCCGTCCGCAGCTTTCGTCTTTATCATCAGGCACGCGTGGAGCATAAACACGGACCTGGACCTTTTGGGCCAAATGTGGTGTTCATGCTATGTAACGAGTGAGGGGAACATGGATTTGGTTGACCAGCCTTGGCTCTGCTACTTGCTATATGCGAGCAGCTTGTCTTTCCTGCACTTGTGGCCAGGGAGAAGGAGGAAATGGATGTGGAGATTGGAGGTAAATATTGCTCCAGGCCAGCCTGCACTGAGGCAGAGGCAGCAAGGGGACTGCACTGCGGCAATGATAGAAGCTCCAGGTTAGACATTCTGTTGCTGCAATTCAGGATAGTGTTTGGGAGTATGTATGGCAAGAATATGTAACCCCAGTCCACTAATTTAATGGGGCAGGGTTGCTGCAAACATGCCCCCAAACTGTTAAAGTTGCCTCACACCAGGATTTTGATTTTTTTTTTAAACCGGTTTATTTCTTACAAAGTGCTTACTGGGGGTAACGAACCCATTGCAGGCTTTTGGGTCCTGACCCACTTACACTTACACTTGTAACATTTATATTTGCCAAACCTTTGGGTTTCCTCTTTCCATTCAGCAGGAAATGCTGTCCGGACTGACAGTATAAATAAATGTTTGAGAGTGTGAAGTCCGCTTGAGTTTAATACCTGCCGTTCCTAAGTGAGGGTGATGGTGTAATATCAGAATACTCCAAGGTAGTCATTATTAATCTTTTAAGTAGGCAGCACTCCTGTGGGTTCAAGTCCCACTCCAAAGACTGGAGCACATACTGCAGGCTGACACTCCAGTGCAGTGCCGAGGGAGTGCTGCGTAGAAACATAGAAAGTAGGTACAGGAGTAGGCCATTCGGCCCTTCGAGCCTGCACCACCATTCAATAAGATCATGACTGATCATTCCCTCAGTACCCCTTTCCTGCTTTCTCTCCATACCCCTTGATCCTTTTAGCCGTAAGGGCCATATCTAACTCCCTCTTGGATATATCCAATGAACTGGCATCAACAACTCTCTGCGGCAGGGAATTCCATAGGTTAACAACTCTGAGTGAAGAAGTTTCTCCTCATCTCAGTCCTAAATGGCCTACCCCTTATCCTAAGACTATGCCCCCTGGTTCTGGATGGAACATTCTTCCTGCATCTAACCTGTCCAGTCCCGTCAGAATTTTATATGTTTCTATGAGATCGCCTCTCATCCTTCTAAATTCAGTGAATGCAGGCCCAGTCGATCCAGTCTCCCCTCATATGACAGTCCTGCCATCCCTGGAATCAGCCTAGTGAACCTTCGCTGCACTCCCTCAATAGCAAGAACGTCCTTCCTCAGATTAGGAGACCAAAACTGAACACAATATTCTAGGTGAGGCCTCACTAAGGCCCTGTACAACTGCAGTAAGACCTCCCTGCTCCTATACTCAAATCCTCTAGCTATGAAGGCCAACATACCATTTGCCTTCTTCACCACCTGCTGTATCTGCATGCCAACTTTCAATGACAGATGTACTATGACACCCAGGTCTCGTTGCACCACCCTTTTTCCTAATCTGTCACCATTCAGATAATATTCTGCCTTCATGTTTTTGCTACCAAAGTGGATAACCTCACATTTATCCACATTATAGTACATCTGCCATGCATTTGCCCACTCACCTAACTTGTCCAAGTCACCCTGCAGCCTCTTAGCGTCCTCCTCACAGCTCACACCGCCACCCAGCTGAGTGTCATCTGCAGACTTGGAGATATTACACTCAATTCCCTCATCCAAATCATTGATGTATATTGTAAAGAGCTGGGGTCCCAGCACTGAGCGCTGCGGCACTCCACTAGTCACTGCCTGCCATTCTGAAAAGGACCCGTTTATCCCGACTCTCTGCTTCCTGTCTACCAACCAGTTCTCTATCCACGTCAGTACATTCCCAATACCATGTGCTTTAATTTTGCACATCAATCTCTTGTGTGGGACCTTGTCAAAAGCCTTTTGAAAATCCAAATACACCACATCCACTGGTTCTCCGATGTCCACTCTACCAGTTACATCCCCAAAACATTCCAGAAGATTTGTCGAGCAGGATTTCCCTTTCATAAATCCATGCTGATTTGGACCGATCCCATCACTGCTTTCCAAATGTGCTGCTATTTCATATTTAATAATTGATTCCAACATTTTCCCCACTGCTGATGTCAGGCTAACCGGTCTATAATTACCCGTTTTCCCTCTCCCTCCTTTTTTAAAAAGTGGTGTTACATTAGCTACCCTCCAGTCCATAGGAACTGATCCAGAGTCGATAGATTGTTGGAAAATGATCACCAATGCATTCACTATTTCTAGGGCCACTTCCTTAAGTACTCTGGGATGCAGACTATCAGGCCCCGGGGATTTATCAGCCTTCAATCCCATCAATTTCCTGCCTAATAATTTCTCAGTTCCTCCTTCTCACTAGACCTTCGGCACCCTAGTATTTCCAGAAGGTTATTTGTGTCTTCCTTCGTGAAGACAGAACCAAAGTATTTGTTTAAATGGTCCGCCATTTCTTTGTTCCCCATTATAAATTCACCTGAATCTGACTGCAAGGGACCTACGTTTGTCTTCACTAATCTTTTTCTCTTCACATATCTATAGAAGCTTTTGCAGTCAGTTTTTATGTTCCCAGCAAGCTTCCTCTCATACTCTATTTTCCCCCTCCTAATTAAACCCTTTGTCCTCCTCTGCTGTATTACAAAATTCTCCCAGTCCTCAGGTTTGCTGCTTTTTCTGGCCAATTTATATGCCTCTTCCTTGGACTTAACACTATCCTTCATTTCCCTTGTTAGCCACGGTTGAGCCACCTTCCCATTTTATTTTTACTGCAGACAGGGTTGTACAATTGTTGAAGTTCATCCATGTGATCTTTAAATGTCTGCCATTGTCTCCCATCAACCCTTTAAGTATCACTCGTCAGTCTATTCTAGCCAATTCACGTCTCATACCATCGAAGTTACCTTTCCTTAATTCAGGACCCTAGTCTCTGAATTAACTGTCGGAGGTGCTGTCTTTTGGATGAGTCGTTAAACCGAGGCCCTGTCTGCCCCCTCAGGTGGACGTAAAAGATCACATGACACTATTTCTAAGAAGTGCAGGGGAGTTATCCCCAGTGTTCTGGATAATATTTATCCCTCAAACAACTTCACTAAAACAGATAATGTGGTCAATATCGCATTGCTGTTTGTGGGAGCTTGCTGTGTGCAAATTGACTGCTGCATTTCCCACATTACAACAGTTACTGCCCTCCAAACGTACTTCATTATAAAGTGCTCCAGGACGTCCTGAGGTGGTTAAAGATGTGATAGAAATGCAAGTTTTTTCTTTTGAGTTACAAGTTAGGTTTGGGCCCCCACTCCAAACAACACAGGCAAGGTCTGTCTCTGAATACTGGAGTAATGTGCAGCGAGGGTTATGGTACCCAATCGGTCAATGTCCAGCGAGGGTCCAGTACCCGATGGGTTAATGTCTAGCGCGGGCACCAGTACCCGATGGTTTAATGTCCAGCGAAGGGTCCAGTATCTAATGGGTTAATATCCAGCGAGGGTTGTAGTACCCGATGGGTTAATGTCCAGTGAGGGTTCCAGTACCCGATGCATTGTCCTGCGAGGGTCCCGCTACCCGATGGGTTAATGTCTAGTTCGGGCTTCAGTACCCGATGGGTTAATGTCCAGCGAGGGTCCAGTACCCGATGGGTTGATGTCCAACGAGGGTCCAGTACCCGATGGGTTAATGTCCAGTCTCGCTCCCATAGTAAAGGGAGTATGGGGATTTTCAGTCTTGCTTAGAGGCCACCTAGGAGAAGGTTGCCTGAAGATTAAAAACATATGAGCGAGACTTGAGTAAGGCAGTAGGTGATGAATGGACTCGACCCCACTATCGTGTGCCTCTTAAAATTAGAACACAATTTGATGTTTTAACAAAAAAACACACCATCTCAGTTGGAATTATACTGGAGTCGGTGTGTAGGCTGCATTCTGGGTTGATTTGCGTGACTTCTGAAGGAAATACATCGGGGCTGTTTTTGATGGAATAGAGGAGATTTTGTAGAGGGGTTTAAAATTATGAAAGGATGGGACAGAGTGGTTGAGGAGTCTAGAACAAAGGCATCTGAATATTGGGCACAATGCAAGAGATCTGGGGGACGGAGACTCCTTTTATAGAATCATAGAAATTTGCAGCAGGGAATGAGGCCATTTCGGCCCATCGTGTCTGCGCCGGCTGACAAAGAGCTACCCAGCCTAATCCCACTTTCCAGCTCTAGGTCCGTAGCCCTGTAGGTTACAGCACTTCAAGTGCACATCCGGGTACTTTTTAAATGTGGTGAGGGTTTCTGCCTCTGCCACCCTTTCAGGCAGTGAGTTCCAGCCCTCACCACCCTCTGGGTGAAGACATTTCCCCTCATCCTCTGACCAATTACTTTAAATCTATGCCCCCTGGTTATTGACTCCTCTGCTAAGGGAATAGGTTCTTCCTATCCACTCTATCCAGGCCCCTCATAATTTTACACACCTCAATAGGACCGAGATGAGGAGAAACTTCTTCACCCAGAGAGTTGTGAACCTGTGGAATTCTCTACCACAGAAAGTTGTTGATGTCAGTTTGTTAAATATATTCAAGAGGGAGTTAGATATGGCCCTTACGGCTAAAGGGATCAAGGGATATGGAGAGAAAGCAGGAAAGGGGTACTGAGGGAATGATCAGCCATGATCTTATTGAATGGTGATGCAGGCTCGAAGGGCCGAATGGCCTACTCCTGCACCTATTTTCTATGTTTCAATAAGGTCTCCCCTCAGCCTCCTCTGTTCCAAGGAAAACAAACCCAGCCTATCCAATCTTTCCTCATAGCTAAAGTTTTCCAGCCCGGAAGTTGAGGATGTGGGATGTGCTGCTGGTGTTTAATTGAGGCAAAGACCATGTCAACTCTTGCCCATAGGTAGGTGTTTGAAGGAAAAGGTGATGAGGGATATGAAAACTGAGAGGCAGCACCAAACCTGGCCATTCAGCCCATCTTGCTTGTGCCGGCTCGGAGTTATCCACTTAGGCCCACTCCCCCACTCTTTCCCACAACCCCTGCAAGTTTTTCCTTTCAAAGTATTTATCCAGTTGCCTTCTGAAAGTTACTTTTGAATCTGCCTCCACCGCCCTTTCAGGCAGCGCGTTCCTGATTACAACAACTTGCGTTAAAAAAAAAAATTCCGCTCGTCTTCCCTCTGGTTCTTTTGCCAAATTTTAAAAATAAAAGAAAGACTTGCATTTATATAGCATCTTTCGTGACCACCGGGTGTTTTATAGGCACTGAAGTACTTTTGGAGTGGAGTCACTGTTGTTATAAGTAGTCTCATCGCCGAGAGCGTGCAGAAAACAAGCGCAGGCAGCGGAAGGAGCGTGCGGCAAACCAGTCCTACTCTCCCCTTCCCTCAACGACTATCTGTCCCACCTGTGACGGAGACTGTGGTTCTCGTATCGGACTGTTCAGCCACCTATGGACTCATTTTTAGAGTGGAAGCAAGTCTTCCTCGATTCCGAGGGACTGCCTATGAAGTAGCCGATTAAGTATCCATTTAAACAGCAACTTTGACGTTGCAGTGAAGTGATCTGGATCCAGAGCCAAGGTTGCATGTAGATTACACAATGTACAGAAACAGGCCCTTCAGCCCAACGGGTCCGTGCCGGGGTTTATGCTCCACACGAGCCTCCTCCCACCCCTCTTCATCTCACACTCAGCATAAAATGTTTCCTCATCTCACGTCTGGTTCTTTTGCCAATGACCTTAAATCTGCACCCTCTGGTTACCGACCTCCTGCCACTGGAAACTGGTTCATCTTATCAAAAGCCCTCGGAATTTTGAACACCTTTATTAAATCTCCCCTTAGCTTTCTCTGCTCTGAGGAGAACATCTCCAGCTTCTCCAGTCTCTCCATGCAACTGAAGCCCCTCATCCCTGGTGTAATGTAGTTGCTTCCCAGACTCATTGCCGGGATGGCGGGATTGACATATGAGAAGAGACTGGATCAACTGGGCCTTTTATATGCTGGAGTTTAGAAGGATGAGAGGGGATCTCAGAAACGTACAAGATTCTGATGGGATGGGACAGGTTATTTGCGGGAAGAATGTTCCCGATGTTGGGGAAGTCCAGAACCAGGGGACACCGTCTTAGGATAAGGGGTAAACCATTTAGGACTGAGATGAGGAGAAACCTCTTCACTGAGAGTTGCTAACTTGTGGAATTCCTTGCCGCAGAGAGTTGTTGATGCCAGTTCATTGGATATATTCAGGAGGGAGTTAGATATGGCCCTTACGGCTCAAGGGATCAAGGGGTATGGAGAGAAAGCAGGAAAGGGGTACTGAGGGAGTGATCAGCCATGATCTTATTGAATGGTGGTGCAGGCTCGATGGGCCGAATGGCCTACTCCTGCACCTATTTTCTATGTTTCATGGGTTCTTTGCTTAAGAATTCATAGCCACACATTGCTATTCAGAATGAGTTGGTTTATTAGCAAAGGTTTAACAGTCACACTACACATTACCAGTTCATCCACCAGGCTCACAACCACCTGCCTCATCGTGGATCCCCCGAACCCACTGGCTGGGGTTTTATTGAGTCTTGTGAACATCACATGACTGGCTAAGCCACCCCCAACTCAACAGTTCCACAAATCTGTGAGCACACTCTCGGGGGCATACATTATAGCTGGTACCATATTCAAATTACTTTGAGCTGCAGGCATATTGCAAATACTGCACCCGCACGATGTGAAAACTGCATTGAATCAATCGCATTATCGGTCTTGTATGTGGAGAGTTGGTGAAAATAATTTCAGGGAATTAATCTTCCGTTATCCGGGCCGTTATAAATCTGTAAAGCTTACAATTCTTCTCTTCCAGCTGCTTTTCAGTCCATGATGAAAGGAGGTAACATTGGGAAACAGATTGTCCTTGTCTCCGAGGGGTAATAACGTACCCAATCGCCCCGAGGAACCGAGCCACCGGCACAGTCGAGGGCCCCAGCATCTCTCCTCGCTGTTGTGACTGGTGCTGTTATACTGAACCCAACACTACAAGTAACTGAAGGCACTGCTCTCTCTCACCATTTATCTTTCATTAGATGGCAGTGAGTGAAACTTGACAATGTACTACTAATGGAGAGGTTTAATTTGTACACGACATTCCCTACTGCCGCATTTTGTTAAAAATAGTACAGATTCAACCTGTTCAGATGCATGTTGTACAGAACGAGTTCACGTTAAAATATAACTAGTAAACTACTCAGTGTTGGAGTGATGTATGCCAATATTTTACTAACATTCAGAGTTTCTTCTTTTTAATATGACACGTATTGTGGAACCTGTAATGTATTTGCTTCATGGGTTCTTTGCTTAAGAATTCATAGCAACAGATTGCTAATAAACCAACTAGTTCTTAAAAACAAAGGTTTAATAGTCACACTACACATTACCAGTTCATCCACCAGGCTCACAACCACCTGCCCCATCGTGGATCCCCCGAACCCAACTGGCTGGGGTTTTATTGAGTCTTGTGAACATCACGTGACTGGCTAAGCCACTCCCAACTCAACAGCTCCACAACTATTTTAGTTGCACCTGTAAATCAAATACCCCCTTCTTAAAGGGGCACCAAAACCGACAAATGAACAAATTAAACTTTAAACATTAAACAGATCAAATTAAAATTTGGTTGCCGGGGGTGATGATACACTCCAGTCCCTCCGGTGTCCACCTCTCGCGGAAGACTGCGAGCGTACCGGTGGACACCGCGTGCTCCATCGCCAGGGGCACCCTGGCTCGGTTGCAAGCGCAGATGAGAGGCAGGCAGTCAGGCTGAACGACCCCCTCGACCGCCCGCTGCCTGGACCGGCTGTTGGCACCCTTGGCCATGCCCAGGAGCAGGCCCACAAGGAGGCCTTCCGACCTGCCCGTTCCACTCCGCACAGGGTGCCCAAAGATCATGAGTGTGGGACTGAAGTGCAGCCATTCTTTGAGGAGCAGCCCTTCAAATAATGGAACAGGGGCTGCAACCTCACACATTCAGTAAAAACATGGAACACGGACTCCCCCAGACCACAGAAATTGCTGGCGGCCTGGGAGTCCGTGAACCCACTTAAAAATTTATTGTACGGGACTGCTCCGTGCACCACCTTCCAGGCCAAGTCCCCAATAGATAGAGGGAGGACTCCCGCGTAGAGTGCACTCCATCTGGGACCCCCGCCTCCTTCGGACGGCAAAATGGTGTGCCATTGCTTGTCCGGGCGGCAGACGAGGATGGCAAGGTTGAGAGTGTGTAGGAAACCCCTCCGCGCAGAACTGAAAGGCACAGAGGGAATTTCCCTGAGGAGGCTCAAGTTGTGAGGCGCCAGCTCCCGAGGGAGGTTTCAGGGTTTGACGCCGATGAGGAATTCCGTCTGGACCGGGCTCAGTTCGGACGGGATCTCCCCACGTGCTTCAGCCTCCTCAACACACCTAACGGAGTCAGGGCCCAGCGCTGTTTTTAGCGACTCGATGGCATTGGCCGGGCGTCAGCCAGTTTAGGCGCCATGCCAGCACGTGTGACGCCATCCAGCCCGCTCCTCCGCCATCGAGCAGGTCCCTGATCCTGGTCACTTCGCCAGCCACAGCCCTCTCGTCCGCCTGCCACATAAAACCGCGGTCATGGAAGTATGGATTCCTGAGCAGCGGCTCCTGCAGGATAGCCGCCACTCCAGACTGGGGAGAGCTGCGCTTGGTGGCGACTCTGTTCCAGACCCTGATGAGTTCCTGGTAAAAGACAGGCAGCTCCTGGACGGCGGTCCTGACGCCCCCCAGGCTCACAAACAGGAGCTGCATGTCATAATCGATGCTGTACTGCTGGTGGAAGAAATACGTCGCCAGAGCACGCCACCTAGGAGGGGGCTCAACGTAAAGGTATCTCTGCAGGGTCTGAAGATGGAAAGTCGCGAGCTGGGCGCTGACGCACACCAACGACTGACCGCCCTCCCGAAGCGGGAGACTCAAGACTGCGGCAGAGACCCAGTGCTTCCTGTTGTTCCAGAAGAAGTCCACCAACTTCTTCTGTATCTTGGCGACAAATGCAGGGGGAGGGGTCAAAATGAGCAACTGGTACCAGAGCAAAATGGCCACCAGCTGGTTTATGACTAGCGCTCGACCCCTGTAGGACAGCACTCGGAGCAGTCCTGTCCCGCGCCCTAGGCGAGCGGCGACCTTGGCCTCCAGCTCTTGCCAGTTCGCCAGCCAGGCTTCCTCATCTAGGCTAAGGTACACTCCCAGATAGAGGAGATGGGTCGTGCTCCAGGCAAAAGGCCTGAGTTCCTCTGGCAGGGAGTCCACCCACCACTGACCAACCAGGAGTCCGGAACATTTCTCCCAGTTGATCCTGGCAGAGGATGCGGCCGAGTAAATCTGCCACTCACGCATCTTCCGCAGGTCAGCGGGATCCTCTACCGCGAGGAGCACGTCATCGGCATAAGCCGAGAGGACGACCTCCACGCCCAGCCCTTGCAGAGCCAGTCCCGTCAACCTCGTCCGCAGGAGGCGCAGGAAAAGCTCCACGCATAAGACATATAACTGGCCGGACATGGGGCATCCCTGGTGCACCCCTCTCCTAAAGTGAAGGGGCATCGTCAAAGACCCGTTAACCTTAATCAGACACTCCGCCGCGGCGTACAAAAGTCGGATCTGGGCGACGAAATGTGTCCCGAACCCGAAAGCGCGCAGAGTTCCGAACAGATACTCGTGATCCACCCTGTCGAACGCCTTCTCCTGGTCTAGGGAAAGGAAGGCGACCGACAGACCAGCCTCCTGGGAGTGATGGATGAGGTCCCGGACCAGATGGATGTTATCGTGGATTGTCCGGCCCGGAACCGTGTAGGACTGGTCGGGGTGGATCATGTGGTCCAGCACGGCGCCAAGGCGAGCAGACATCGCCCTGGCGAAGATTTTGTAGTCCGTGCTGAGGAGGGAGACCGGCCGCCAGTTCTTAAGGAGGCGGAGATCGCCCTTCTTAGGCAGCAGGACGATGACTGCCCTGTGCCAAGAGAGAGGCATCTCCCCGGTTGCCAGACTTTCCCCCAGGACCCGCGCGTAGTCGCCTCCCAGAACGCCCTGTGGAACTCCACGGTCAGCCCGTCCAGCCCCGGGGCTTTTCCCCTCGAGAGCCGGGCGAGGGCGCCGGTCAGCTCCGCCAGGCTTAGCGGAGCTTCCAGATTTTCGGCGCCCTCCGGGCCGACCTTCAGCATGTCCTCCCACAAAACTCTATGCGCTTCCTTGCTGGACTGATCCGGAGAAAACCAAGCCCATTAATAGTTTCGGGCCCTGTTGCTGATGCCCTCCGGATCTGAGACGAGAGAGCCGTCGTTGGCCAGCAGCGTCAAGAGCTGCTTACGGAGTCCGTGTCGTTTTTCCAGCGAGTAGAAGAAGGGGGAGCCGCGGTCCAGATCCTGCGGTATCGGCGTTATCCCCGACCTCACCTCCCCCAGTTGGCGTAGGTGAGGGAGGAGGAGCTCCCCGGGAACAAAGGGCGGGACGTTCGAGATGATGACCCTCTGCGCGGTGGCCTCGAGACGGTCCCGTCCACCGTGAGCCCCTTACTGAGGGCCAGGATCACTGCCCGCTCCGACCCCAGGAAGAACACAGCGTTCCTGTACATTTTGGAGGCGGCGACAATGGCTGAGGGGCCGACGACCCCAGCCATTGCCCTCACGCACTCCTCGATGGTCGTGTTCGGGTGAGTGTAGCTCTTGACCCCGTTCTTTTTAGTAATGAGTCTGAAAGGTGGCGGGGCAGCAGGAGCCGCTGTGGCCTTTGCTGCCATGTGCGCATAAGTTTGTGCTGCCCCGCCACCGGCAAAGATGGGCTCGCCATATCGGGGTCGCTTTAAGGGCTACAACTCTTGTGGGGGAGACAAAATAAACATTAGATCGAGTGCCCCCTGATCTGGGGAACACTCCAGACACTTTTCAACTGCCCTTTTTTTGTTGTTTTTTTGTGATTTTTTTGGGGGGCAATAAAATCATAAAGTTTACAAGTGCCCCCTATAAAAGGGGAGGGGGACACTAAAAATCCGGCAATTAAACAAATTAAACTTTAAAACATATAAATCCAAATTTAAATTTGTTTGCCGGGGGTGATGATGCACTCCAGTCCCTCCGGCGCCCACCTCTCGCGGAAGGCCGCGAGCGTACCGGTGGACACCGCGTGCTCCATCTCCAGGGACACCCTGGCCCGGATGTAACCGCGGAAGAGAGGCAGGCAGTCGGGCTGAACGACCCCCTTGACTGCCCGTTGCCTGGACCGGCTGATGGTCCCCTTGGCCGTGCCCAGGAGCAGTCCTACGAGGAGGCCCTCAGATACCCGCTCCCCTCCGCACAGGGTGCCCAAAGATCTGGAGTGTGGGACTGAAGTGCAGCCAGAAATTGAGGTGCAGCCCCTTTAAATAATAAAACAGGGGCTGCAACCTCACACATTCAGTAAAAACATGGAACACGGACTCTTCCAGACCGCAGAAATTGCAGGCGGCCTGGGAGCCCGTGAACCGACTTAAACATTTATTGCACGGGACTGCTCCGTGCACCACCCGATAAATAGTGGGAGGACTCCCGCGTAGAGTGCCCTCCATCAGGGACCCCCGCCTCCGCCGGATGGCAAGATGGTACGCCAAGGCGTGTCCGGATGGCAGACGAGGATGGCAAGGTTGAGACTGTGTAGGAGTAGCCCGTACAGGAATCCCCTCCGCGCAGAACTGAAAGGCACGGAGGGGATTTCCTCGAGGCGGCTCAAGTTGTGAGGCGCCGGCTCCTAAGGGAGGTTCCGGGGTTTGGTGCCGATGAGGAATTCCGTCCAGACGGGGGTCAGTTCGGACGGGATCTCCCCACGTGCTTGAGCCTACTCTACACACCTAACGGAGTCAGGGCGCAGAGCTGTTTTTAGACTCGATGGCATCGGCTGCGCGGCGGACGTTGGCCGAATTTAGGCGCCGTGCCAGCATGTCTGGCACTATCCAGCCCGCTCCTCCGCCATCGAGCAGGTCCCTGACCCTGGTCACCTCACCAGCCACAGCCCTCTCGTCCGACTGCCACCTAAAACCTCGGTCGTGGAGGTACGGATTCCCGAGCAGCGGCTCCTGCAGGACAGCCGCCACTCCAGCCGGTGGAGAGCTGCGCTTGGTGGAGACATTGTTCCAGACCCTGGTGAGTTCCTTGTAAAAGACAGGCAGCTCCTGGAAGGCGGTCCTGACACCCCCCAAGCTCACAAACAGGAGCTGCGTGTCGTAGTTGAGGCCGTGCTGCTGGCGGAAGAAATACATCGCCAGAGCACGCCACCTAGGAGGGGGCTCGACGTAAAGGTATCTCTGCAGGGTCTGAAGACGGAAAGTCGCTAGCTGGGTGCTGACGCCCACCAACGACTGACCGCCCTCCTTAAGCGGGAGACTCAAGACCGCCGCAGAGACCCAGTGCTTCCTGTTGTTCCAGAAGAAGTCCACCAGCTTCTTCTGTATCTTGGCGACAAACGCAGGGGGAGGGGTCAAAGTGACCAGCCGGTACCACAGCATAGCGGCCACCAGCTGGTTTATGACTAGCGCTCAACCCCTGTAGGACAGCACTCGGAGCAATCCTGTCCCGCGCCCTAGGCGAGCGGCGACCTTGGCCTCCAGCTCTTGCCAGTTCGCCAGCCAGGCTTCCTCGTCTGGGCTAAGGTAGACTCCCAGATAGAGGAGATGGGTCGTGCTCCAGGCAAAAGGCCTCAGCTCCTCTGGCAGGGAGTCCACCCGCCACTGACCCACCAGGAGTCCGGAACATTTCTCCCAGTTGATCCTGGCAGAGGATGCGGCCGAGTAAATCTGCCACTCACGCATCTTCCGCAGGTCAACGGGATCCTCGACCATGAGGAGCACGTCATCGGCGTAAGTCGAGAGGACGACCTCCACGCCCGGCCCTTGCAGAGCCAGTCCCGTCAACCTCGTCCGCAAGAGGCGCAGGAAAGATGCCACGCAGATGGCATATAACTGGCCGGACATGGGGCATCCCTGGCGCACCCCACTCCTAAAGCGAAGGGGCGCCCTCAAGGACCCGTTAACCTTTATCAGACACTCCGCGGCGGCGTACAAAAGTCGGATCCGGGCGACGAAATGCGTCCCGAACCCGAAAGCGCGCAGAGTTCCGAACAGATAATCATGATTCACATTGTCGAACGCCTTCTCTTGGTCGAAGGATAGGAAGGCGACCGACAGACCAGCCTCCTAGGAATGATGGATGAGGTCCCAGACCAGATGGATGTTATCGTGGATTGTCCGGCCCGGGACCGTGTAGGACTGGTCGGGGTGGATCATGTGGCCCAACACGGCGCCAAGGCGAGCAGACATCGCCCTGGCGAAGATTTTGTAGTCCGTGCTGAGGAGGGAGACCGGACGCCAGTTCTTAAGTAGGCGGAGATCGCCCTTCTTAGGCAGCAGGACGATGACTGCCCTGCGCCAAGAGAGAGGCATCTCCCCGGTCGCCAGACTTTCCCCCAGGACCCGCGCGTAGTCGCTCCCCAAGACGTCCCAGAACGCCCTGTGAAACTCCACGGTCAGCCCGTCCAGCCCCGGGGATTTTCCCCTCGAGAGCCGGGCGAGGGCGCCGGTCAGCTCCGCCAGGCTTAGCGGAGCTTCCAGATTTTCGGCGCATTCCGGGCCGACCTTCGGCAGATCCTCCCACAAAACTCTACGCGCTTCCTCGCTGGACGGCTCTGGAGAGAACAGAGCCCCGTAATATTCTCGGGCCCTGTTGTTGGCGCCCTCCGGATCCGAGACGAGAGAGCCGTCGTCGGCCAGCAGCGTCAAGAGCTGCTTACGGACACTCTGTCCTTTTTCCAGCAAGTAGAAGAAGGGGGAGCCGCGGTCCAGATTCCGCAGGAACCGGATCCGCGACCTCACGAACGCGCCTCGGGAACCGACGAACTGCAGGTCCTTCAGCGCGGCCTTCTTCGCTTCGTACACCGTCCGCAGGGCCGGGTCCTCGACGACTTGACCGAGACGGGATTCCAGGTCGAGCATGTCTTTTTCTAGGCGCCCGACCCTGGCCGCCCGCCTCTTGGTCGACCCCCTCGCGTACTCTTGACAGAAGACGCGGACGTGAGCCTTGCCCACGTCCCACCATAGGCTCAAGGAGGGGAAGCCTCCCTTTGCTTCCTTCTCCAGTTGGCCCAGAACCGACGGAACGAGTCTTGGAACCGCACGTCCTCCAGCAGCTGGTTGTTAAAATGCCAGTACGCGGACCCCGTCCTCGCGCGGAGCGAAGCGAGCTCCGCCCACACCAGGTGGTGGTCCGAACACGGCACCGGCCGCATGGAGGCCGCCGGGACGCAGGAAACGTACGCCCGAGACACGTAAAGGCGGTCGACTCTAGACCATCCTACTCCAGGCCTCACCCAAGTAAAGGCGCTGGAGTTGGGATGGAGATTTCGCCAGACGTCCACCAAGTCGAAGGACCCGACCAGGTCCCTCAACTTCTCCATCGCCGTCATGCTCTGCGGGGCACCGGAGCGGTCCCTCGCCTCGAGGGTGCAGTTAAAATCCCCCCCGAGGACAATGCAGTCGCCAATGTCGACGGAGCCAAGAAGAGCGGACACTTCTTCGAAGCAGCACGCTTGCTGCAGGCCGGGCTGAGGGGCGTACACGTTCACGAGATGGAGCGGCACGTCCCCCAGGCGAACCATGACGTGCAGCAAGTGTCCTGGCACGGGCTCCTCGACCCCCAAGATCTCCGGCTGAAAATGCGGGCCCAGCAAGATGGCCACCCCACAAGAAGTGGCGGTGAGGTGGCTCATGCGGACCTCCCCTTGCCATTCCAGGAGCCACGTGGCTTCGTCTCCCGGAACGGTGTGGGTTTCTTGCAGGAAGCACACCGCATATTTCCCCTCCCGCAGGAGCGAAAAATTGTTAAATCTACGGCGTGCCCCTCTGCTGCCGTTGATGTTGAGGCTGGCTATGGTTATCTTCATGCAAGAGCATAGTGCAACCTCGAACTTAAACTATGGTGGGGGGGGGGGGGGGGCGGTGGGCGGAGTCACTTGATGACCTCCACTCCCTCAGCAACCCAGCGAGGAACGTTCTGAGCCGGCACAGCTCCAGGGTTTCTGGTTTTGATAGGGTCCTGTCCGCGCCCATGGTTTTGACAGTGGCACGGACGGACCTGATGAGCAGCGCCGGCTCGGACCATTTGTCCAGGGCCAGATGGGCTCTATTGCGGCGAACCTGGCATTGCACCAAAAAGTCCCTGAGTTCCTTGGCAGCAATAAGGGGGGACTCAGCGGCGGGCACGAGGAGATCCATCACCTCACTGGCGATGGACTCCAGATCGTCTCCCGCGCCCTCCACCGAGTCCCCCGTCCCCCTCAGGGAGGTCGCCGCCAGCAGCCGGTCCGTCGACCGCACGGGTTATGGCAAACGGCCCGGCCGCACCATCCGGCCCTACCCCCAGGATCGTTGGCACAGGAGTCCTCCCTAGGCTCCCCCTAGGATGCCGGGTCGGGAAGCGGCAGCAGACAGGGGTCCCCCTCCGCCCCAGGCACCGAGGAGCATGGAGAGACCGGGCCGAAAAACAGCTCCAAGTCCCCCGGCTCCATCGTCAGGGATGACGATTGGGGTTCCACAACCTTCTCACTACCACCCCCCGGCCCGGCGGGTGGGTGTTCATGAAGTGCAGCTTGTTCTTTTTCTGCCAGGTCGAGCAGATCCCAGGGATGTCAATAATTGGCTGGGCGGGCTTGGCCTCGGCCTCATCGGCCCCGCCCACCTCAGTCCCCAGGACGCTCGACCCGGCGGCGACATTTTCTTCTCGCGGCCCCTCACCCCCCGCAAATGGCACTTCTTGTTCCCCATCCCCGGGAGGCTCAGGCTGGGCAACCTTGGATGTCTCGCCCTCCTGAGGGACAGGCTCCTCCCCCCCTGCCTTTGGCGCGCATTGGGAGCGCTGGTGGGGGGTGCGGGACTCGCGCTGGGCACCAACTCACACGGAGGCAGGAAGCTCTCCATGTCTGCTGGGGCTCCCGCCTCCGCTCCCTCCTTCCGATTATCTTGCCCGAGCCTGAGTCCAACCACGGATGGCAAACTCCCCGCAGAGGTGGGTGCGGTCAGATGCTTGGGCTCAGAATGCATCGTGCTCACCGGCAATAGTGGGGGCGGGGGGGGGGGATGAGCGCGTTGACTGGGCTGTGTGGTCCACTGAGAGGACTGTCTGGAGGGTGTTTATTTGTTTTCTTCCGCGCTCTCCTTCCGCGCAGAGGCTCTCACTGTACAGGAATCCTCTCCGCGCAGAACTGAAAGGCACAGAGGGGATTTCCCCGAGGAGGCTCAAGTTGTGAGGCGCCGGCTCCCGAGGGAGGTTTCGGGGCTTGGTGCCAATGAGGAATTTCTCAACAGCTTTACAAACCTGTGAACGTACTCTCGGGTATATACATTACAGAACCTTTTATCAGGACTCTCTCACTGCCTCACACGCACTGATGATTGGAAGGGGGTCAGAGAATCACCCCAGATGACACATTCTCTCTCTTTCTCTCTCTTTACCTGTTCTTGCTAACCTCTGGTTTGGTTAGTGTAGAGAGAGAGGCCATTTCGATTCTATCCAGAAGGTTCCTGGTGCATTTTTCTACATTAAAAGCACGTTTATAAATGCCAGTTGTTTCTGCCCAAACCAACTGAGATTTCTATTTCTGACCTTGACATTGACCAACCTTCCATCTTCCACCATCAACTTGAGCTCATCCAAAACTTGACTGCCCATGTCCTAACTCGCACCAAATCCCGTTCACCCATCGTCCCCTGTGCTTGCTGACTTACATTGGCTCCCAGACCGGCAACGCCTCGAGTTTAAAATTCTCATCCTTGTGCTCAAATCCCTCCATGGCCTTGCCCCTCCCTATCTCCGTTGGCTCTGAGATCCTTACAACCCTCCCAAGATGTCTGCACTCCTCCAATTCTGGCCTCTTGAGCATCCCCGATTTTAATCGCTCCACCATTGGTGGCCGTGCGTTCAGTTGTCTAGGCCCCAGGCTCTGGAACCTCTGCCCTAAAACTCTCTACCTCTCCTCCATTAAGATGCTGCTTAAAACCTACCTCTATGAAAAATCTTTTGGTCACCTGTCCCAATGTCTCCTTTGACTCAGTGTCAACTTTTGTCTGATTATGCTCCTGCGAAGCACCTTGGGACGTTTTGCTGTGATAAAGGCGCAATATAAATGCATGTTCTCAACACATCTGTTTATCTCCAGCATTTTCAGTTCCTTATTTCAGATTTCCAACAGTTGCAGGGTTTCCCTCATTGATGCCAGAGGACTGGGTGAGGTCCATTGTAGGTGGGTGGGGCTGCTTCTTGGTAGCTCATGAACATCGGAACCGGAGCCGGCCATTCAGCCCCTTGAGCCTGCCTCACCACCTCATTCACTTGGGGCTGGTTGGACCTGAAGCCCTGGTCCCAGCTTAGAATCTTAGGGCTGGATTTTACTATCATTTCTCAGCGGTACAGCTGGTTTACGCCCGGTGAAAGTTTCCCCTTAAGTTTTTTCATGGTATCGCCCACATCTCAACACGCCCGCCGGGACCAAACTGCCCACGTGCAACGGAGAGAAAAATCGCCAGGGCGTAAGTCGAGATTGCCGAGAGACCCGCCCTGTAAAAACTACTTAAACAGGGCGGTAAGGGGGATCTCTGCAAAGAAAGGTACGTTAAAGGTTCTTTCATTATTTTTAATTTTAAAACGATGATTAGGTGTAAAACTGTCCTGGGAAAGCTTTTTACATCTTTATTTTTTTTATATAGACATTTTTGTTAAGTTTCCCTCCTCCCTAGGCCCAACCGCAGCCTCGGACTAAATTTTAAATACCTCCTGTCCATTCCGGTAACGACTGCCCATGTTACTAACTTTCCACTTAACCACCGAGAAAACCACCGACAATAAAGGTGCAAGGCCCATGTTCTCGCCGGGCGATTAGTTTTAATTCGTTTAAACATAAAAGTGGAAATTCTCGCCAGCGTTACTCACCAAATGGTAACGGTTTTTCTCAGCGGGCAATCAGATGTTGAGGGGCTCTTGGAAAGTCTAGCCCCATAGAAATTTACAGCACGGAAGGAGGCAATTTCGGCCCATCGTGTCCGCGCCGGCCAACAAGAGGCTACCCAGCCTAATCCCACTTTCCAGCTCTTGGTCCGTAGCCCTGTAGGTTACGGCACTTCAAGTGCTCATCCAAGCACTTTTTAAATGTAGTGAGGGTTTAAAGGCAGTGAGTTCCAGACCCCCACAACACTCTGGGTGAAGAAATTTCCCCTTGTATCTCCTCTATACCTCCTACCAATTACTTTAAATTTATGCCCCCTGGTTGTTGACTCCTCTGCTAAGGGAATAGGTCCTTCCTATCTACTCTATCTCGGCCCCTCATAATTTTATACACCTCAATCAGGTCTCCCCTCAGCCTCCTCTGTTCCAAAGAAAACAACCCCAGCCTATCCAATCTTTCCTCATAGCTAAAATTCTCCAGTCCAGGCAACATCCTCGTAAATCTCCTCTGTACCCTCTCCAGGGCAATCACATCTTTCCTGTAATGTGGTGACCAAAACTGCACACAGTACTCCAGCTGCGGCCTAACCAGTGTTTTATACAGTTCAAGCATAGCCCCCCTGCTCTTGCTCAGTGATCTTTCCTTGATTCTTTATTCATTCTGGGGATGTGGGCATCGCTGGCAAGGCTGGCATTTATTGCCCATCCCTTGATGTCCTGGGAAGGTGGTGCGAGCAGTTTGATACAATGAGTGCCCTGCTAGGCCGCTTCAGAGACAATTACTGTGGGTCTGGAGTCACATACAAGCCAGACCAGGTAAGGACGGCAGATTCCTTCCCTAGTGGGTAAAATGATGGAATCAATTATTAAGGATGTCATAGCAGTGCATCTGGAAAATGGTGACATGATAGGTCCAAGTCAGCATGGATTTGTGAAAGGGAAATCATGCTTGACAAATCTTCTGGAATTTTTTGAGGATGTTTCCAGTAAAGTGGACAAAGGAGAACCAGTTGATGTGGTATATTTGGACTTTCAGAAGGCTTTCGACAAGGTCCCACACAAGAGATTAATGTGCAAAGTTAAAGCACATGGGATTGGGGGTAGTGTGCTGACGTGGATTGAGAACTGGTTGTCAGACAGGAAGCAAAGAGTAGGAGTAAACGGGTACTTTTCAGAATGGCAGGCAGTGACTAGTGGAGTGCCGCAAGGTTCTGTGCTGGGGCCCCAGCTGTTTACATTGTACATTAATGATTTAGACGAGGGGATTAAATGCAGTATCTCCAAATTTGCGGATGATACTAAGTTGGGTGGCAGTGTGAGCTGCGAGGAGGATGCTATTAGGCTGCAGAGTGACTTGGATAGGTTAGGTGAGTGGGCAAATGCATGGCAGATGAAGTATAATGTGGATAAATGTGAGGTTATCCACTTTGGTGGTAAAAACAGAGAGACAGACTATTATCTGAATGGTGACAGATTAGGAAAAGGGAAGGTGCAACGAGACCTGGGTGTCATGGTACATCAGTCATTGAAGGTTGGCATGCAGGTACAGCAGGCGGTTAAGAAAGCAAATGGCATGTTGGCCTTCATAGCGAGGGGATTTGAATACAGGGGCAGGGAGGTGTTGCTACAGTTGTACAGGGCCTTGGTGAGGCCACACCTGGAGTATTGTGTACAGTTTTGGTCTCCTAACTTGAGGAAGGACATTCTTGCTATTGAGGGAGTGCAGCGAAGGTTCACCAGACTGATTCCCGGGATGGCGGGACTGACCTATCAAGAAAGATTGGATCAATTGGGCTTGTATTCACTGGAGTTCAGAAGAATGAGAGGGGACCTCATAGAAACGTTTAAAATTCTGACGGGTTTAGACAGGTTAGATGCAGAAAGAATGTTCCCAATGTTGGGGAAGTCCAGAACCAGGGGTCACAGTCTGAGGATAAGGGGTAAGCCATTTAGGACCGAGATGAGGAGAAACTTCTTCACCCAGAGAGTGGTGAACCTGTGGAATTCTCTACCACAGAAAGTAGTTGAGGCCAATTCACTAAATATATTCAAAAGGGAGTTAGATGAAGTCCTTACTACTCGGGGGATGAAGGGTTATGGCGAGAAAGCAGGAAGGGGGTACTGAAGTTTCATGTTCAGCCATGAACTCATTGAATGGCGGTGCAGGCTAGAAGGGCTGAATGGCCTGCTCCTGCACCTATTTTCTATGTTTCTATGTCTATGTTTCTAAAGGACATTAGTGAACCAGTTGGGTTTTTAACAATATGATGGCTGTACTTTTTATTTCCGGATTTAAAAAAAACTGAATCCAAATTCAGTGGTTCAGTTTGAACTTGCGTTGTCAGAGTTATTGGTCCAGGGTTACTAGTACCTTCTGTAGTGTTTGACCTTTCCCATAAGGCTTTTTCTCCTGTAACTACGGTAACTAATACGAACGGACAGGTAAAGACCATCTGGTCCATTTGAGCCTGTCCCACACAATTGCGATCCCTGATGTATCACAACATACACTCTCCACCCCACCCCAAACCATGTGATCTCCTGGGAAAGGCAAAAAACAGATAAAAACCCAGGCCAATTTGGGGGAAAAAAATCTGGGAAATTCCTCTCCGACCCATCTCGGCGATTGAATCGACTCCAGGAGTCTGGCGATCAGTCTGGCCAGTAAATTCCCTGCAGTACCGAACTTCTGTAAGAGCTGATCTCCGCCGCAGCCAGAAACAAATCCAGCTTTCACTTGAAGGAATTCAGCGAGTCTGCATCCACCACATGAAACAGCAGCTTGTTCCAGAGGGCTACTGTTCTCTGGGAAAAGAACCACCTCCTGACGTCTAACCTCGATCTAGCCCAACACAACTTAAATTTGTGCCCCTGGTCCTGTCTAACCTATTTAGTTGGAATAAACGGTCAGCTGGAACACCGACTATTCCCTTCATAATCTTATAAACCTCAATCATATCCCCCCTAAGTCTACGCTGCTCTAAGGTGAAGAGTCCTAACCCTTTTAGCCTATCTTAATAAGTAAGAAGCTTTAGACTTGGAACTAGTCTAGTGGCCCCCTTCTGCACCCTTTCCAGAGCCTCAATATCACCCACCATGTCAGGAGACCAAAACTGGATACAATATTCCCAGTGCGGCCTGACTAAGGTCTTGTACAAGGACAAAACAGTACTCCTCGTCTCATACTCACTTGTCCTATGGTACACCCCAACACATTATTTGCTCTAGCTATCGCTGCACGGCGTTGCTCATGTACCTTTAAGGATGTATGCACTAGAATGCCCAAATCTCTTTCTATCTCCACCATCTTTCATGCCTTTCCCTGGAGGGTGTATGAATGTTGAGCATTTACCTTGCCCATGTGCACAATACTTTATCTAAGTTATACATCATTTTCCAGTCATGAGCCCAGTCTCCCAACATATTAAGATCTGCCTGAATTAGACAAGCCTTTTCTACAGTTCGAGCACTCGCACAGATCTTGGTATCATCTGCAAATTGGCAACTTGTGCCGCCAACCCCTGAATCTAGATCATTAATAAAAATAGTAAAAAGCAACGGTCCCAACACTAATATTGTGGGACGTCACTGGTGACCGGTCTCCAAACACATCTAAATCCATCTGTAACTACTCTTTGCCTGCGTCCTGCCAGCCAGTTCTGTATCCAAATCGAAGAAAAGCTGGATTTGAGCAAGGCCATCGCGACTGCCCAGGCATGCATGATGACTGATGATAATTGGAGGCAGATATCATCGAAGAGTCGGAGCTCCATGGCAAGTACTGTAAACAAGATTGTGTCATTGTTTGGCAGAGCTGCTTATGGCAGGGCCTACTCGACTGCTTATGTGAAACCTGTAGCTGCTCAATGTCCGCCAACTGGTACGAATCCGATTTCACCCTATTGGCGTTGTGGGGGCAATCATCAGCTTCATCAGTGTCAGTTTAAACAATACTCCTGTAATGGCTGTTCGAAAGTGGGGCATCTTCAGAGAATATGCCACAATTGAGCAAGCGTGCTGCCACTCATCACATTGCTGAGGATGGCCAGTCCAGTGCTGACCCGGATACACAACCCGAGGAGGAAGTGTATGGTCTGTATTCGTTCTTGGGAAGGAGCCAGCCGATAATCGTTAGTGAAGCTGAATGGCGGCCTGTATTAATGGAGCTGGATACTGGTACAAGTCAGTCGATAATGAGCCAAAGGACATTCGACAAGCTGTGGGACACTGAGGCTGTGAAGCCTAAGTTGAGTCCAGTCAATGCCAGGTTGCGTACTTACACTAAGGAACTCATACCGGTGATGGCAGTACAGTAGTCAAGGTGTCATATGATGGGGTGATTCAAGACCTACCATTATAGATTGTCCCAGGTAATGGTCCAATGCTGTTCGACAGGAATTGGCTCGAGAAAATCAAGTGGAACTGGAACGATATCAAAGCGTTGTCATCGGTGGATGATACTTCGTGTGCTCAAGTGTTGAAGAAGTTTCCTTCTTTGTTTGAACTAGGCATTGGCAATTTTACTGGAGCCAAGGTGCAGATTCACCTGGATTCTGATGCAAGGCCTGTCGATCATAAAGCTCGTCTGTTCCGTACATGATGAGGGAGAAGGTTAGAATTGAGCTTGACAGACTCCAACGTGAAGGGGTCATATCACCGGTCGAGTTTGATGAGTGGGCCAGTCCTATTGTTCCTGTGTTGAAGAGTGATGGCACTGTCAGGATTTGTGGAGACTGCAAGGTTACGATTAACCGATTTTTGAAACAGGATCAGTGCCCGTTATCGAAGGCTGATGACCTGTTTGCCATGCTAGTTGGTGGAAAGTCGTTCACTGGATCTGACGTCGGCCTATATGACACAGGAGCTTGTCAACACTTTGAAGTAACTCACCTGCATCAACATCCATAAAGGACTGTTTGTCTACAACAGGTGTCCTTTTGGGTTTCGTTCGGCTGCAGCCATATTTCAGAGGAATATGAAGAGTTTATTGAAGTCCGTTCCTAGAATTGTCATGTTTCAAGATGACATTCTGGTCACAGGTCGCGATACTACTGAACATCTGAACAATCTTGAAGAAGTCCTACATCGTCTGGACAAAGTGGGACTCAGGCTAAAACATTCGAAGTGTATCTTCATGGCACCTGAAGTTGAATTCCTGGGGAGGAAGATTGCTGCTGATGGCATCAGGCTCACTGATTCAAAAACCGAGGCCATCAAAAATGCACCCAGGCCTCAGAATGTGACGGAGCTGCGTTCATTCCTTGGGTTACTCAACTACTTTGGTAATCTCTCAACCAGATTGAGCACTTTGTTAGAGCCACTGCATGTGCTACTCAGAAAAGGTGACAACTGGGTCTGGGGTGTGTCTCAAGATAGAGCCTTTGAGAAAGCTAAGAATCTGCTCTGTTCAAACAAGTTGCTTGTTCATTATGATCCGTGTAGACATCTTGTATTGGCCTGTGATGCTTCATCATATGGGGTTGGCTGCGTACTCCAAGAAACAAATGAGTCAGGTAAGCTACAACCTGTTGCGTATGCTTCGAGAAGTTTGTCAAAGGTGGAAAGAGCTTACAGTATGGTAGAAAAAGAAGCTTTGGCCTGTGTGTATGGGGTCAAAAAGATGCATCAGTACCTGTTTGGTCTTCGTTTTGAACTCGAAACGGATCACAAGCCACTCATTTCATTGTTTTCGGAAAACAAAGATATTAATACCAATGCATCGTCCATATTCAGAGGTGGCCGTTGACGCTGTCTGCCTATGATTATGTTATTCGTCACAGACCTGGCACTGAGAATTGTGCTGATGTACTGAGCCGTCTGCCTTTGCCCACACCTGAGATGGAGATGCCTCAACCTGCAGATCTATTGTTAGTAATGGATGCTTTTGAGAGTGAAGGAACTCCTGTCATTGCTCAACAAGTTAGGATCTGGACCAGCCATGATCCTATTTTATTGGTTGTGAAACGTTGTGTCCTCAGTGGTGATTGGTCTGCAATATCTATGGAAATGTGTGAAGAGACCAAACCTTACAACCGTCGCAAAGATGAACTGTCCATTCAGTCAGTTTGTTTACTGTGGGGCAATCGTGTTGTTATGCCTAAGAAAGGTAGAGAAAAATTTGTACATGAACTAAGCACTCATCCCGGTACTGTCATGATGAAAGCCTTTACTAGGGCTCATGTATAGTGGCCTGGAATTGACTCTGATCTGGAATCATGTGTGCATCACTGCAGTACTTGCATGCAGCTAAGTAAAGTACCAGCGGAATCTCCGCTGAGTCTTTGGTCGTCGCCATCTAAACCATGATCGAGGATCCACATCGATTTTGTGGGCCCTTTCTTGGGAAAGATGTTTTTTGTTGTTGCATATTCAAAGTGGATAGAGTGTATCATTATGTCATCCAGTATGTCTGCAGCTACTATTAAGAGCCTTCGTGTCATGTTTGCTACTCATGGTTTGCCTGACATTGTTGTGAGCGACAACAGAACTTGCTTCACAAGTCTGGAGTTTCAAGAGTTCATGAAACTCAATGGTATTAAACATGTGAGGTCAGCCCCATTCAAACCTGTTTCTGATGGTCAAGCAGAGCGTGCTGTTCAAACAATCAAGCAGAGTGTGAACTACATAACTCAGGGTTCACTATAGACTCGCTTGTCCTGTATACTGCTCAGTTACAGGACCAGACCTCATACGCTTACTGGGGTCTCCCCCACTGAACTACTGATGAAGAGAAGTCTCAAGACCAAGCTGTCTCTTGTACATCCTGATTTGAATGATCGTGTTGAAAACAGACGTCATAGTCAGCAATGGTGTGATGATCGTGTTGCTGTGTCACGTGACATCTCTGTCAACGATCTGGTTTATGTACTGAACTATGGTCAAGGTCCAAAGTGGATCGCCGATACTGTTACAGCCAAGGAGGGTAACGGAGTGTTTATTGTCGTTCTCAAGAATGGGCAAAAATGCAGGAAACATGTTGATGAGATAAAACTGCGGCACACGAATGAACTGGAACCGCTTGAGGAAAATGCAGTCAGTAACCAACCAACCAATGTTCATTCATCAGAGCACTTTGCTGTCATTATTGAAACTGAACCACTCCCATCAGATCGGCTATAAGAACATAAGAACATAAGAATTAGGAACAGGAGTAGGCCATCTAGCTCCTCGAGCCTGCTCCGCCATTCAACAAGATCATGGCTGATCTGGCCGTGGACTCAGCTCCACTTACCCGCCCGCTCCCCGTAACCCTTATTGGTTAAAAATCTATCTATCTGTGATTTGAATACATTCAATGAACTAGCCTCAACTGCTTCCTTGGGCAGAAAATTCCACAGATTAACAACCCTCTGGGAGAAGAAATTCCTTCTCAACTCGGTTTTAAATTGGCTCCCCCGTATTTTGAGGCTGTGCCCCCTAGTTCTAGTCTCCCCGACCAGTGGAAACAATCTCTCTGTCTCTATCTTGTCTATCCCTTTCATTATTTTAAATGTTTCTATAAGATCACCCCTCATCCTTCTGAACTCCAACGAGTAAAGACACAGTCTACTTAATCTATCATCATAAGGTAACCCCCTCATCTCCGGAATCAGCCTAGTGAATCGTCTCTGTACCCCCTCCAAAGCTAGTATATCCTTCCTTAAGTAAGGTGACCAAAACTGCACGCAGTACTCCAGGTGCGGCCTCACCAATACCCTGTACAGTTGCAGCAGGACCTCCCTGCTTTTGTACTCCATCCCTCTAGTAATGAAGGCCAACATTCCATTCGCCTTTCTGATTACCTGCTGCACCTGCAAACTAACTTTTTGGGATTCATGCACAAGGACCCCCAGGTCCCTCTGCACCGCAGCATGTTGTAATTTCTCCCCATTCAAATAATATTCCCTTTTACTGTTTTTTTTCCAAGGTGGATGACCTCACATTTTCCGACATTGTATTCCATCTGCCAAACCTTAGCCCATTCGCTTAACCTATCCAAATCTCTTTGCAGCCTCTCTGTGTCCTCTACACAACCCGCTTTCCCACTAATCTTTGTGTCATCTGCAAATTTTGTTACACTACACTCTGCCCCCTCTTCCAGGTCATCTATGTTTTTTTTTTCTTCTTTTTTCTTTTTTCCCCCCACCCCACCCCACCTCCCCCCCACCCCACCTTGTTACAAGCTTGCTTTCCCCCCTCCGTCGCTTCTCCCGGGAACCCTTCCACCTCTCCTCCCCCCCCCCCCACCCCACCGCGGAACAGGAAGATCCCAGCAGTCCCATTGGCCACCCCACTCCCCCGGTGGGCCCCGCCATCACCTGATGAGAACGGGCGTGTAGAGCAGGGCCACGATCGGCGTGACGTTGATCCCCATCTTCCTGTCGATATCCTCCAGCCCCATGTTCCCGTATTCCACCTCCTGGTACGTCTCGTTACTCAGCCTTCAGTCACAACTGACGCAGAACGCTTGCCTAGAACTGAAGTTGAACTGAGACGATCAACTTGTGAGCGGAAAGCCCCAGACCGTCTTAATTTGTAAAAAGACTGATATTAAGATCTTGAAAGGGAATGTTGTTATGTATTTATGCTTGGGGGTCACCAGACACCAGGGGGCGCCACTGTCAGAGGTCATCGAACTGTACGTGCGCATGCGCAGTCACTGGTATATAAGCGCGGGTACCACGTCATGCGGGTTACTTTGGGCACGAATAAAGTTGGATCAGGTTTACACCTGAGGCAGTTTACAGTAACAAGTGTTTTGAGTCATTATATTCATTATATTCATTACAAGAAACATTTCTATTTACATCTTATTTGTCTTTCTACAGAGACAGCCACCTTGGCTTTTTCTTACCACATTTCCTTTTGATTTTGGGTACATGTTTGTTTTCCACATTTTTAATCTTGTTCTTAAAAACTTTCCAGTTATATTCAACATCGGTCGCCTCACCACTGAGGAGGGTTAGCCAATTTACCTGATCCAAGTCATCTGCCATTTTGGAGAAGTTTGCTCTTCTGAAATCCGGTACGAGTTGTAGGTTCTCAGTAACTTTAGTTCCCCGAGCCAATCGGAACCATATAATACAAAAGCAAAATACTGCGGATGCTGGAATCTGAAATAAAAACAGAAAATGCTGGCAATCTCAGCAGGTCAGGCAACATCTGTGGAGAGAAACAGAGTTAATGTTTCAGGTCAGTGACCCTTCGTCATAAAACGAAAAGTTTGAGATGTAACAGATTCTTAAGGAAGTGCAGGGGCAGAGAAAGGGGGAGGGGAGGGAAGAACAAAAGGGAAGGTCAGTGATAGGGTTGAAAGCAGGAGAGATTAGAGAGACAAAAGGGATGATGGGCCGACTTGAGATGGTAATGGGACAAGTTAGGAAACAAAAGATGAGTCTACATAGGGTGTAAGCGGTGGGATCATCACCCGCTGCCCTGGGAAACCGAGAGAAATAATGCTGTGATTACTGTTGTCTATAAAATCTCGCCCAAAGATAGTTTTATTTTTCTGTGAGCCGCAACAGTTATACAGGGTATTGGTGAGGCCACACCTGGAATACTGCGTGCAGTTTTGGTTTCCATATTTACGAAAGGATATACTTTGGAGGCAGCTCAGAGAAGGTTCACAAGGTTGATTCCGGAGATGAGGGGGTTGACTTATGAGGAAAGGTTGAGTAGGTTGGGCCTCTACTCATTGGAATTCAGAAGAATGAGAGATGATCTTATTGAAATGTATAAGATTATGAGGGGGCTTGATACAGAGAGGATGTTCCCACTGATGGGGGAGACGAGAACTAGAGGGCATGATCTTGGAATAAGGGGCTGCCCACTTAAAACTGAGATGAGAAATTTTTTCTCTCAGAGGGTTGTAAATCTGTGGAATTTGCTGCCTCTGTGGAAGCTGGGACATTGAATAAATTTAAGACTGAAATAAACAGTTTCTTAAACGATAAGGGAATAAGGGGTTATGGGGAGCGGGCGGGGAAGTGGAGCTGAGTCCATGATCAGATCAGCCATGATCTTATTAAATGGCAGAGCAGACTCGAGGGGCCGAATGGTCTACTCCTGCTCCTATTTCTCATGTTCTGATGGAAGTACAGCAGCTGGCGTTCTGGATACTTTATTCATGAGAGCAAAGGTAACATTCCACACATTCCATGCCGCTACTCTGAGCTGATTTTGTTCAGCCGACTGTACGATCGCTCCGTTGTTTAACAGCAGCAATTCACATTGAGAATGAGTACTCAGTGAGAGAAACCCATCGGACCCCGTTCACACTGAGTAAAACAGAATGCTGCGTTTGGGAATAGTCAAATGTGTTCTGTTCAACACCCAACAACGACTTGCATTCCTATAGCACCCCTTTAAAGTCGTAAAACGGCCCAAGGTGCTTCGCAGGAGTATTAAGAGACAAAAGATTTGACACCGAGCCACATAAAGAGAAATTAGGGCAGGTGACCAAAACCTTGGTTTAAGGAGTTCTCAGGTGACTGAACAGTCCAACACGGGAATTACAGTCTCTGTCACAGGTGGGACAGATAGTAGTTGAAGGAAAGGGTGGGTGGGGAGTCTGGTTTGCCGCATGCTCCTTCTGCTGCCTGCACTTGGTTTCTGCATGTTCTCGGCGATGAGACTCAAAACTCGATTACAGAGATGAGATTACAGAGGTGGGGAGGGGCGAGGCCATGGAGGGATTTGAAAATAAGGATGAGAATTTTGAAATCGAGGCGTTGCTTAACCAGGAGCCAATGGTAGCTCACTAATTATTCTGGATGGGAAAACAGGACCAACAGAGTGCATGCTGTAATGGTTCTGTGACTTGTTGAGAATAGTCAGGTTATTTACAGATTACACCAAGTTGTACTGGCGAGCTTTACGTCACTAATTGTAAATTTGCTGGGTTACAAACTTGACTTAAAATGAATGTGTTTTTCGGTCCCCAGCAGCTCATTTTCATTGTACTGTCACACTCACATGGAAAATGTACTGGGAGAACGCAGCAATGCAGTAATAACATTTTAATTAATGCATCTGACGCAATGCTGAACTTGCACAAGTGGGGACTCGATTTCAGCACACCTTTCTTGAGATAGTAATTCCTGAGCAAAAATAGTCTGATTGCTGAATCTCTGTCCCTGTCCCCAGCCCAACAGGCCCCGCTCAGATCCCTGACTCCGTACGGACCTGTTTCTGACCCGGCCGATTATTCTGCTCTCCTTGTCACATTGGAGGATGCATTTACACACACACCCCTCAGAGCTTCCTACGACATTTTTGTGTTTTTCTGATAAGTTTGTTAGCCAAGTTCTCAGTGGGCAGCACTCTCGCCACTGAGTCAGAAGGTTATGGGTTCAAGTCCCACTCCAGCGACTTGAGCATAAAAATCCAGGCTGACACTCCCAGTGCAGTGCTGAGGGAGTGCTGCACCTTCGGAGGCGCCCTCTTTCAGATGAGACGTTAAACCGAGGCCCCATCTGCTCTCTCAGGTGGACTTAAGATCCTATGGTACTATTTCAAAGAGCAGGAGAGTTATCCCCGGTGTCCTGGCCAAAATTTATCCCTCAAATAACACCAAAAAACAGATTATTGGGTTATAAGAACATAAGAAATAGGAACAGGAGTAGGCCCCTCGAGCCTGCTCCGCCATTCAATAAGATCATGGCTGATCTGATCATGGAGTGTCCACTTCCCTGCTCGCTCCCATAACCCCTTATCCCCTTATCGTTTAAGAAACTGTCTATTTCTGTCTTAAATTTATTCAATGTCCCAGCTTCCACAGCTCTCTGAGGCAGCAAATTCCACAGATTTACAACCCTCTGAGAGAAGAAATTTCTCCACATCTCAGTTTTAAATGGGCGGCCCCTTATTCTAAGATTATGCCCTCTAGTTCTAGTCTCCCCCATCAGTGGAAACATCCTCTCTGCATCCACCTTGTCAAGCCCCCTCATAATCTTATACGTTTCGATAAGATCACCTCTCATTCTTCTGAATTCCAATGAGTAGAGGCCCAACTTACTCAACCTTTCCTCATAAGTCAACCCCCTCATCTCCGGAATCAACCTAGTGAACCTTCTCTGAGCTGCCTCCAAAGCAAGTATATACTTTCGTAAATATGGAAACCAAAACTGCATGCAGTACTCCAGGTGTGGCCTCACCAATACCCTATATAGCTGTAGCAAGACTTCCCTGCTTTTATACTCCATCCCCTTTGCAATAAAGGTCAAGCTACCATTGGCCTTCCTGATCACTTGCTGTACCTGCATACTAACCTTTTGTGTTTCATGCACAAGTATCCCCAGGTCCCGCTGTACTGCAGCACTTTACAATCTTTCTCCATTTAAATAATAACTTGTTCTTTGATTTTTTTCTGCCAACATACATGACCTCACACTTTCCATTGATTCCATATGATCTCATTACATAGAAACATAGAAAATAGGTGCAGGAGTAGGCCATTCAGCCCTTCGAGCCTGCACCACTATTCAATAAGATCATGGCTGATCATTCCCTCAGTACCCCTTTCCTGTTTGTGGGAGCTTGCTGTGCGCAAATTGACTGCCGCATTTCCTACATTACAACATTGACTACACGCCAAAAGTACTTCATTGGCTGTGAAGCACATTGAGACCTCCTGATGTGCGAAAGGCGCATATAAATGTAAATTTATTCATTCTTGCTGTGATAGGAATACACCAGCAATGTATGTCGAACATTGTTTAAAGGGGTTTCTCAATATTATAAAAGGAGGTATCTCCACATAGCATACTTTCTGTTATATATATAAACTTGTATTTACTCTGTACAGCCACCAGAGGGTGCATCCCCTGGAGTCCCAAGGGATCCCATAATCCCTTGGGAGCACAGGTATTTAAGGAGGCCTCACAGGCTAGAGCGGCACTTTGGAGACCTGCAATAAAAGACTATGTTCACACTTTATTTTGAGCTCACAATTTTCAGCCTGACTTTCTCCATACATAACAACTGGCGATGAGCTAGAGATAGCGAACCCAAAGATGCAGAGAACAGTGGGCATCCTGGAGAAATTCTGGGAGGGAGATGATTGGGAAACTTTTGTGGAGCGACTCGACCAATACTTCGTGGCCAACGAGCTAGATGGGGAAGAGAACACCGCCAAATGAAGGGCGATCCTCCTCACTGTGGGGCACCAATGTATGGCATCATGAAGAATCTGCTCACTCCAGCGAAACCCACGGAGAAATCATACGATGATTTGTGCACACTGGTCCAAGAGCATTTGAACCCGAAGGAAAGCGTTCTGATGGCGAAGTACCGGTTCTACACCTACAAAAGGTCTGAAGGCCAGGAAGTGACGAGTTATGTCGCCTAGCTAAGAAGCCTTGCAGGACATTGCGAATTTGAAGGATATTTGGAGCACATGCTCAGAGACTTTTTCGTACTTGGCATTGGCCACGAAACCATACTTCGCAAACTTTTGACTGTAGAGACCCCAACCTTGAGTAAGGCCATAGCGATAGCCCAGGTGTTCATTGTCACCAGTGACCATACTAAGCAAATCTCTCAGCACACAAGTGCTGCTACAAGTACTGTGAACAAAGTGATGTTGTTTTCGAATCGCAACGTACAGGGCAGGTCACACATGCCTGCAGCTGCACGTCTGCAAATGTCTCAGAGTCCACCATCAAGGGTGATGAATGCAAGGCCAGTAACACCTTGTTGGCGCTGAAGGGGTGATCATCGTTTCCATTCATGCTGATTCAAAGGATACGTTTGCAAGGTCTGTGGAACAATGGGATACCTCCAACGAATGTGTAGATGAGCTGCAAATCCTGTTAAACCTGCAAACCACCATGTTGCAAAGGAGGACAGATCCACGGAGGATCACGACAAACAAGAGCCTCAGGCCGAGGAGGCAGAGGTACATGGGGCGCACACATTCATCACGAATTGTCCCCCGATAATGCTGAATGTTGAACTAAATGGACTCCCGGTGTCAATGGAGCTGGACACGGGCGCAAGCCAGTCCATCATGGGCAAAAAGACTTTCGAAAGATTGTGGTGCAACAAGGCCTCAATGCCAATCTTAACTCCAATTCGTACGAAACTAAAACTTACACAAAAGAACTGATTCCCGTAATCGGCAGTGCTACCGTAAAGGTCTCCTACGATGGAGCGGTGCACAAGCTACCACTCTGGGTGGTACCGGGCGGTGGTCCCATGCTGCTCGGCAGGAGCTGGCTGGGAAAGATATGCTGGAACTGGGACGACGTCTGAGTGCTATCGCCCGCTGACGACACTTCATGTGCCCAGGTCTTAAACAAATTTCCTTCGCTGTTCGAACCAGGCATCGGGAAATTCCAAGGGAGCAAAAGTGCAGATCCACCTAATTCCGGGGGCGGGACCCATCCATCACAAGGCAAGAGCAGTACTATACATGATGAACGAAAGGGTAGAAATTGAGCTAGACCGGCTGCAATGAGAGGGCATCATTTCACCGATCGAGTTCAACGAGTGCACCAGCCCAATCGTTCCTGTCCTCAAGGGAGACAGCACCGTCAGAATCTGTGGTGATTACAAAGTAACTATCAATCGTTTCTCCCGCAGGACCAATACCCACTACCAAAGACCGATGACCTCTTTGCAACACTGGAGGGAGAAAAGACATTCACGAAGCTGGATTTGACTTCAGCCTACATGACGCAGGAACTGGAGGAATCATCAAAGGGCCTCACATGCATCAACATACACAAAGGTCTTTTCATTTATAACAGGTGCCCGTTTGGAATTCGATCAGTGGTGGCGATATTCCAGAGAAATATGGAAAGCTTACTGAAGTCGGTCCCGCACACCGTGGTTTTCCAGGATGACATCTTGGTCACAGGTCGGAACACAGTCGAGCGTCTGCAGAACCTGGAGGAGGTTTTTAGTCGACTCAACCGCGTGGGGCTCAGGTTAAAATGCTCGAAGTGCGTTTTCCTGGAGCCTGAAATGGAGTTCCTGGGAAGGAGGATTGCAGCGGACGGCATCAGGCCCACCGATTCGAAGACGGAGGCAATCGAGAATGCACCGAGGCCACAGAACGTGACGGAGCCTCGGTCATTTCTGGGACTCCTGAACTACTTTGGTAACTTCTTACGGGGTCTCAGCACACTGTTAGAACCATTACATGTCTTACTACGAAAAGGGGACGAATGGGTATGGGGCGAAAGCCAAGAAAATGCCTTTGTAAAAGCGAGAAAATTGTTATGCTCAAAAAACTTGCTTGTGTTGTATGATCCATGTAAGCGTTTGGTACTAGCATGTGATGCGTCGTCATATGGCGTCAGATGTGTATTGCAACAAGCTAATGATTTCAGGAAACTGCAACCGGTTGCTTATGCATCCAGGAGTCTGTCTAAGGCTGAGAGCCTACAGCATGATGGAGAAAGAAGTGTTAGCATGTATCTATGGGGTAAAGAAAATGCATCAATACCTGTTCGGGCTAAAATTCAAATTGGAAACTGACCATAAGCCACTCATATCCCTGTTTTCCGACCGTAAAGGGATAAATACCAACGCATCCGCCCGCATCCAGAGATGGGCGCTCACGTTGTCCACAGACAACTATGCCATTCGCCACAGGCCAGGCACAGAAAACTTCGCCAATGCTCTCAGTAAGCTGCCTTTGCCCACCACGGGGGTGGAAATGGCGCAGCCCGCAGAGTTAGCCATGGTTATGGAAGCATTTGAGAGTGAGCAATCACCCATCACTGCCCGGCAGATCAAAACCTGGACAAGCCAGGACCTCTTATTGTCCCTAGTCAAAAACTGTGTACTTCATGAGAGCTGGTCCAGTGTCCCAGTGGAAATGCAGGAAGAGATAAAGCCATTCCAGTGGCGCAAAGATGAAATGTCTATACAGGCAGACTGCCTTCTGTGGGGCAATTCCAAGAAGGGCAGAGACACCTTCATCAATGGCCTCCACAGTACCCACCCAGGTATTGTAATGATGAAAGTGATAGCCAGATCCCACATGTGGTGGCCCAGTATCGATGCGGACTTAGAGTCCTGCGTTCACAGATGTAATACATGCTTGCAGTTAAGCAATGTACCCAGGGAGGCGCCGCTATGTTTATGGTTGTGGCCCTCCAAACCGTGGTCTAGGGTACACGTCGACTATGCAGGCCTGTTCTTGGGTAAAATGTTCCTTGTGGTTGTAGACGCATACTCAAAGTGGATTGAATGTGAGATAATGTTGACTAGCACGTCCGCTGCCACTACTGAAAGTCTGCGGGCCATGTTTGCCACACAAGGTCTACCCAATGTCCTGGTGAGCGACAACGGGCCATGTTTTACCAGTGTTGAGTTCAAAGAATTCATGACCCGTAATGGGATCAAACATGTCACATCTGCCCCGTTTAAACCAGCGTCCAATGGTCAGGCAGAGAGAGCAGTGCAAACCATCAAGCAAGGCTTGAAGAGGGTAACTGAAGGCTCACTGCAGACTCGCCTATCCCGAGTCCTGCTTAGCTACCGCACGAGACCACACTCACTCACTGGGATCCCACCTGCTGAACTGCTCATGAAAAGAGCACTTAAGACAAGGCTCTCGTTAATTCACCCTGATCTACATGAACAGGTGGAGAGCAGGCGGCTTCAACAAAGTACATATCATGATAGCATAAATATGTCACATGAGATTGAAATCAATGATCCTATATTTGTATTAAATTATGGACAAGGTCCCAAGTGGCTTCCCGGCACTGTTGTAGCCAAAGAGGGGAGCAGGGTGTTTCGGGTCAAACTTTTAAATGGATTAATTCACCGGAAACATTTGGACCAAATCAAACTCAGATTCACGGACTATCCTGAGCAACCCACCTTGGACCCTACCTTTTTTGATCCACCAACATACACACCAGTGGCAACCAGCACCACCGTTGACCACGAAGCAGAACCCATCATCCACAGCAGCCCAGCAGGACCCAACACACCAGGCAGCCCAGCAAGGCCAGCTGCACAGCAGCCCAGCGAGGGCCCAACAAATGATTCAACAACACCAGCTTTCACACCGAGATGATCAACCAGGGCAAGAAGGGCCCCAGATCGACTCACATTGTAAATAGTTACACTATTGACTTGGGGGGGGGGGGAGTGTTGTTGTATATGTGAACTTGTATTTACTCTGTACAGCCACCAAAGGGCTCATTCCCTGGAGTCCCAAGGGATCCCATAATCCCTTGGGAGCACAGATATTTAAGGAGGCCTCACAGGTTGGAGAGGCACTCTGGAGACCTGCAATAAACGACTAAGGTCACACTTTACTTTGAGCTCACAGTATTCAGCCTGACTTTTTCTCCATACACAACACTTTCTGTCTGGGAAAATGCATTTTTTAGGGAAGCACATAAACTGATGATTCATCTGAGATAAGCTGGAAGAGTTAAACGAAATGCTTTATCAATATCCCTTGAACTCTGAGATATATTGTGTTATGTTTTTAATACTCTTATGAATGACTCCACGAGGTCCAGTATTGTACTGGAGCTGTTGTGACCTTAGTCCCATTTATTGTAACTCAAGAGTGAGGCACAAGCATGGTGGCAGCCTTTTATACTGGGCCCTGCACACCTATGCATGTGACCCTCAGGTCTCCCACCACAATGCCCTCTGGTGGCACACCTTATGTGACTATACAGTTTGTATACATGGTCTACATACATGACATATTGTATCTGTAATAGAGACAGAGAATGCTAGAAATGCACCACAGGTCTGTCAGCATCTGGAAGAGAAAGATAGGTTAAAGTTTTAGACGGGATCCTCTATTGGAATGATTCCAATGTTGGTTCCACATGAATATTATCGATGCTACTCTTGCAGATGGTGACTGACCTGTGTAGTTCCAGCACCTCGGTTTTTATTTGCAACATATGCATGTGGCATTGATCGGGAGAGTCGCTGCTGCTTCCTGTGAAATGAATGTTCACGTACTCACACTGGCAGTGATCAGAAGCCTACAGGTCTCCTCTACGTCAAACTGGGTGATCATACCCAGTGTAATCAGCAGGTGCTTGTAGCAGTTAGTCAGCAAGTCTGCTGTCCCCAATCACTCAACAAACTCTCAGTCAGCTTGTGTTGCTAATTTAGGGCTGTTATTTTATTCAAAAATAGAATGTTCTCTTGCAGTAGGCTGTTTATAAAGTTTGAGGGTAGTCTGAAGCAGATTTCTGGACAAATGTGAAAAGGGGGCGGGGGGGGGGTGGGGTGGGGTGGGGAGGGGGGTGATAGGTAAAGGTAAAGATGGGCTGAATGACCTTGCTTGTCTAGTTAGCTAATTTTGTATAAAAGAGAAACTGATAACTTTAGAACATATCCATAGTCAGTAGACAGTTTGATTGTGTTTATAAATGGGGCTACTGCACTGTTATAATGTATGCACCTGTGAGTATGCTCACAGGTTTTTTGACCTGCGGAGGATGCGTGAGTGCCAGGAGATTTACTCGGCCGCATCCTCCGCCAGGATCAACTGGGAGAAATGTTCCGGACTCCTGGTGGGTCAGCGGCGGGTGGACTCACTGTCGGAGGAGCTCAGGCCTTTTGCCTGGAGCACGACCCATCTCCTCTATCTGGGAGTCTACCTTAGCCCTGACGAGGAAGCCTGGCCGGCGAACTGGCAAGAGCTGGAGGCCAAGGTCGCCGCTCGCCTAGGTCGCTGGACAGGACAGCTCCGAGCGCTGTCCTACAGGCGTCGAGCGCTAGTCATAAACCAGCTGATGGCCGCTATGCTGTGGTACCGGCTGATCACTTTGACTCCTCCCCCTGCGTTTGTCGCCAAGATACAGAAGAAGCTGGTGGACTTCTTCTGCAACAACAGGAAGCACTGGGTCTCTGCTGCGGTCTTGAGTCTCCCACTTAGGGAGGGCGGTCAGTCGTTGGTGCGCATTGGCACCCAGCTCGCGACTTTCCGTCTTCAGACCCTGCAGAGATACCTTTACGTCGAGCCCCCTCTTAGGTGGCGTGCTCTGGCGACGTATTTCTTCCACCAGCAGTACAGCATCGATTATGACATGCAGCTCCTGTTTGTGAGCCTGGGGAGCGTCAGGACCGCCTTCCAGGGGCTGTCTGTCTTTTACCAGGAACTCATCGGGGTCTGGAACAGAGTCGCCACCAAGCGCAGCTCTCCCCCGTCTGGAGTGGCGGCTGTCCTGCAGGAGCTGCTGATCAGGAATCCGTACCTCCACGACCGCGGTTTTAAGTGGCAGGCGGATGAGAGGGCTGTGGCTGGCGAGGTGACCAGGGTCAGGGACATGCTCTATGGCGGAGGAGCGGGCTGGATGGCACCAGATGTGCTGGCATGGCGCCTAAACTGGGCCGACGTCCGGAGTGCGGCCAACGCCATCGAGTCGCTGAAAACAGCACTGGGCCCTGACTCCGTTAGGTGTGTCGAGGAGGCTCAAGCACGTGGGGCGATTCCGTCCAAACTGACCCACATCCAGACGGAATTCCTCATCGGTGCCAAGCCCCGAAATCTCCCTCGGGAGCCGGCGCCTCACAACTTGAGCCTCCTCGGGGAAATCCCCTCTGTGCCTTTCAGTTCTGCACGGAGGGGATTCCTGTACGGACTGCTCCTGCACATTCTCCACCTTGCCATCCTCGTCTGGCATCCAGACACGTCATGGCGCACCATCTTGCCGTCCGGAGGAGGCAGGGGTCCCCAATGGAGTGCACTCTACGTGGGAGTCCTCCCCCTATTTATTGGGGACTTGGCCTGGAGGGGGTGCACGGAGCAGTCCCATGCAATAAGTTTTTAAGTCGGTTCACGGGCTCCCAGGCTGCCTGCACTTTCTGCGGTCTGGAAGAGTCCGTGTTCCATGCTTTTATGGAATGTGCGAGGTTGCAGCCCCTGTTCCAATATTTGAAGGGGCTGCTCCTCAAATAATGGTTGCACTTCAGTCCCACACTCCTGATCTTTGGGCACCCTGTGCAGAGGGGAGCGGGTAGGTCCGAGGGCCTCCTCGTAGGACTGCTCCTGGGCATGGCCAAGGGGGCCATTAACTGGTCCAGGCCGCAGGCGGTCGAGGGGGTCATTCAGCCCGACTGCCTGCCTCTCTTCCGCGGTTACATCCGAGCCAGGGTGCCCCTGGAGATGGAGCACGCGGTGTCCACGGGTACGCTCGCGGCCTTCCGCGAGAGGTGGGCGCCGGAGGGACTGGAGTGCATTATCACCCCCCCGGCAAACAAATTTAAATTTGATTTCATATGTTTTAAAGTTTAATTTGTTTTAATGTCCCCTCCCCTTTTATAGGGGGCACTTGTATATATTTGTGTGTTATTGACCAAAATCCCCCCCCCAAAAAAACATTTAAAAAAGGGGCAATTGAAAAATGTTTGGAGTGTACCCCCATTTTAATCAGGGAGCACTTTATTTAATGTTTATTTCTGTTACAACCAAAAATAGTTGTAGAGCCTTTGAGTGTCTGGCGAGGTGACCAGGGTCAGGGACCTGCTCGATGGCGGAGGAGTGGGCTAAATGGCGCCAGACGTGCTGGCATGGCGCCTAAACTAGGCCGACGTGTGCCGCATGGCCAATGCCATCGAGTTGCGAAAAACAGTGCTGGGCCCTGACTCCGTTAGGTGGGTTGAGGAGGCTCAAGCACGTGGGGAGATCCCATCCAAACTGACCCCGTCCGGACGGAATTCCTCATCGGCGCCAAGCCCCAAAACCTCCCTCCTGTACTATGTGGGAAATCAGGGACACGCCGGTGGTCTTACCGCAGGTAAAGGTTACACAGCCAGATAGGGAATGGGTGACCAACAGGAAGAGCAGTGCAAGGAAGGTAGTGCAGGGATCCCCTGCGGTCATCCCCCTGCAAAACAGATACACTGCTTTGGGTACTGTTGAGGGGGATGACTCATCAGGGGGGAGCAGCAGCAGCCAAGTTCATGGCACCGTGGCTGGCTCTGCTGCACAGGAGGGCAGGAAAAAGAGTGGGAGAGCGATAGTGATAGGGGATTCAAGTGTAAGGGAAATAGATAGGCATTTCTGCGGCCGCAACCAAGACTCCAGGATGGTATGTTGTCTCCCTGGTGCAAGGGTCAGGGATGTCTCGGAGCGGGTGCAGGACATTCTGAAAAGGGAGGATGAACAGCCAGTTGTCGTGGTGCATATAGGTACCAATGACATAGGTAAAAAACAGGATGAGGTCCTACGAGGCGAATTTAGGGAGCTAGGAGCTAAATTGAAAAGTAGGACCTCAAAAGTATTAATCTCAGGATTGCTATCAGTGCCACGTGCTAGTCAGAGTAGGAATCGCAGGATAGCTCAGATGAATATGTGGCTTGAGGAGTGGTGCAGAAGGGAGGGATTCAAATTCCTGAGACACTGGAACCGGTTCTGGGGGAGGTGGGACCAGTACAAACCGGACGGTTTGCACCTGGGCAGGACCGGAACCAATGTCCCAGGGGGAGTATTTGCTAGTGCTGTTGGGGAGGAGTTAAACTAATATGGCAGGGGGATGGGAACCTATGCAGGGAGACAGAGGGAAATAAAATAGAGTCAGAAGCAAAATATAGAAAGGAGAATAGTAAAAGTGGAGGGTAGAGAAACCCAAGGCAAAAAACAAAAAGGACCACATTACAGCAAAATTCTAAAGGGGCAAAGTGTGTTAAAAAAAACAAGCCTGAAAGCTCTGTGCCTCAATGCGAGGAGTATTTGGAATAAGGTGGATGAATTAACTGCGCAGATAGCAGTTAACGGATACGATGTGATTGGCATCATGGAGACATGGCTCTGGAGGACCAAGGCTGGGAACTCAACATCCAAGGGTATTCAGCATTTAGGAGGGATAGACAAAGGAAAAGGAGGCGGGGTGGCTTTGCTGGTTAAAGATTAAATCAATGCAATTGTAAGGAAGGACATTAGCCTGGATGATGTGGAATCGGTATGGGTGGAGCTGTGGAATACCAGAGGGCAGAAAACGCTAGTGAGAGTTGTGTACAGACCACCAAACAGTAGTAGTGAGGTTGGGGACAGCATCAAACAAGAAATAAGGGATGTGTGCAATAAAGGTACAGCAGTTATCATGGGCGACTTTAATCTACACATTGATTGTGCTAACCAAACTGGTAGCAATGCGGTGGAGGAGGATTTCCTGGAGTGTATTAGGGATGGTTTTCTAGACCTATATGTAGAGGAACCAATCAGGGAACTGGCCATCCTAGACTGGGTGATGTGTAATGAGAAGGGACTAATTAGCAATCTTGTTGTGCGAGGCCCCTTGGGGAAAAGTGACCATAATATGTTGAATTCCTTATTAAGATGGAGAGTGACACAGTTAATTTGAAAACTAGGGTCCTGAACTTAATGAAAGGTAACTTCGACGGTATGAGGCGTGAATTGGCGAGAATAGACTGGCAAACGATACTCAAAGGGCTGACGGTGGATAAGCAATGGCAAACATTTAAAGATCACATGGATGAACTTCAGCAATTGTACATCCCTGTCTGGAGTAAAAATAAAATGGGGAAGGTGGCTCAACCATGGCTAACAAGGGAAATTAAGGATAGTGTTGAAGCCAAGGAAGAGACATATATATTGGCGAGAAAAAGCAACAAACCTGAGGACTGGGAGAAATTTAGAATTCAACAGAGGAGGACTAAGGGTTTAATTAAGAGGGGGAAAATAGAGTACGAGAGGAAGCTTGCAGGGAACATAAAAACTGACTGCAAAAGCTTCTATAAATATGTGAAGAGAAAAAGATTAGTAAAGACAAATGTAGGTCCCTTGCAGTCGGATTCAGGTGAATTTATAATGGGGAACAAAGAAATGGCAGACCAATTGAACAAATACTTCGGTTCTGTCTTCATGAAGGAAGATACAAATAACCTTCCGAAGGTACTAGGGGACAGTGGGTCGAGTGAGAAGAAGGAACTGAAGGATATCCTTATTAGGCGGGAAATTGTGTTTGGGAAATTGATGGGATTGAAGGTCGACAAATCCCTGGGGCCTGAAATAGTGGATGCATTGGTGATCATTTTCCAACAGTCTATTGACTGTGGATCAGTTCCCATGGACTGGAGGGTAGCTAATGTAACACCACTTTTTAAAAAAGGAGGAAAGAGAAAACGGGTAATTATAGACCGGTTAGCCTGACATCAGTAGTAGGAAAAATGTTGGAATCAATCATTAAGGATGAAATAGCAGCGCATTTGGAAAGCAGTGACAGGATCGGACCAAGTCAGCATGGATTTATGAAAGGGAAATCATGCTTGACGAATCTTCTGGAATTTTTTGAGGATGTAACTAGCAGAGTGGACAAGGGAGACAAGTGGATGTGGTGTATTTGGACTTTCAGAAGGCTTTTGACAAGGTCCCGCACAAGATATTGGTGTGCAAAATCAAAGCACATCGTATTGGGGGTAATATACTGACATGGATAGGGAACTGGTTGGCAGACAGGAAGCAGAGAGTCAGGATAAATGGGTCCTTTTCAGAATGGCAGGCAGTGACTAGTGGAGTGCCGCAGGGCTCAGTGCTGGGACCCCAGCTCTTTACAATATACATTAACGATTTGGATGAAGGGATAGAGTGTAATATCTCCAAGTTTGAAGATGACACTAAACTGGGTGGCGGTGTGAGCTGTGAGGAGGACGCTAAGAGGCTGCAGGGTGACTTGGGCAGGTTAGGTGAGTGGGCAAATGCATGGCAGATGCAGTATAATGTGGATAAATGTGAGGCTATCCATTTTGGGGGCAAAAACACGAAAGCAGAATATTTTCTGAATGGCGACAGACTAGGAAAAGGGGAGGTGCAATGAGACCTGGGTGTCATGGTTCATCAGTCACTGAAAGTGGGCATTCAGGTACAGCAGGCAGTAAAGAAGGCAAATGGTATGTTGGCCTTCATAGCTAGGGGATTTGAGTATAGGAGCAGGGAGGTCTTCAGTTGTACAGGGCCTTAGTGAGGCCTCACCTGGAATATTGTGTTCAGTTTTGGTCTCCTAATCTGAGGAAGGACATTCTTGCTATTGAAGGAGTGCAGCGAAGGTTCACCAGACTGATTCCAAGGATGGCTGGACTGTCATATGAGGGGAGACTGGATCAACTGGGCCTTTATTCACTGGAGTTTAGAAGGATGAGAGGGGATCTCATAGAAACATATAAGATTCTGACGGGACTGGACAGGTTAGATGCAGGAAGAATGTTCCCGATGTTGGAGAAGTCCAGAACCAGGGGACATAGCCTTAGGATAAGGGGTAGGCCATTTAGGACTGAGGTGGTGGGGCGGGCAATAATCAAGGGAATAATGGAGGCATGTGAAAAAGGAACGGCAGTAGTTATGGGGGATTTTAACCTACATATCGATTGGTCAAATCAAATCGCAGGGGGTAGCCTGGAGGAGGAATTCATAGAATGCATATGGGATTGTTTCTTGGAACAATATATAACAGAGCCTACAAGGGAGCAAGCCATTTTGGATCTGGTCCTGTGTAACAAGACAGGAAAAATAAACGATCTCCTCGTAAAAGATCCTCTCGGAATGAGTGATCACAATATCGTTGAATTTGTAATACAGATTGAGGATGAGGAAGTTGTGTCAGAAACGAGCGTACTATGCTTAAACAAAGGGGACTACAGTGGGATGAGGGCAGAGTTGGCTAAAGTAGACTGGAAACAAGGACTAAACGGTGGCACAATTGAGGAACAGTGGAGGACTTTTAAGGAGCTCTTTCATAATGCGCAACAAAAATATATTCCAGTGAAAAAGAAGGGCGGCAAGAGAAGAGATAACCAACCGTGGATAACCAAGGAAATAAAGGAAAGTATCAAATCAAAGACCAATGCGTATAAGGTGGCCAAGGTTAGTGGGAAACTAGAGGATTGGGACAATTTTAAGCAACAGCAAAGAATGACGAAAAAAGCAATAAAGAAAGGGAAGATAGATTACGAAGGTAAACTTGCGCAAAACATAAAAACAGATAGTAAAAGCTTTTACAGATATATAAAACGGAAAAGAGTGACTAAAGTAAATGTTGGTCCCTTAGAAGATGAAAAGGGGGATTTAATAATGGGAAATGTGGAAATGGCTGAGACCTTAAACAATTGTTTTGCTTCCGTCTTCACAGTGGAAGACACAAAAACCATGCCAAAAATTGCTGGTCATAGGAACGTGGGAAGGGAGGACCTTGAGATGATCACTATCACTAGGGAGGTAGTGCTGGACAGACTAATGGGACTGAAGGTAGACAAGTCCCCTGGTCCTGATGAAATGCATCCCAGGGTATTAAAAGAGATGGCGGAAGTTATAGCAGATGCATTTGTTATAATCTACCAAAATTCTCTGGACTCTGGGGAGGTACCAGCGGATTGGAGAGCAGCTAATGTAACGCCTCTGTTTAAAAAAGGGTGCAGGCAAAAGGCAGGTAACTATAGGCCGGTTAGTTTAACATCTGTAGTGGGGAAAATGCTTGAAACTATCATGAAGGAAGAAATAGCGGGACATCTGGATAGGAATAGTGCAATCAAGCAGACGCAGCATGGATTCATGAAAGGGAAATCATGTTTAACTAACTTTCTGGAATTCTTTGAGCATATAATGAGCATGGTTGCTAGAGGTGTACCGATGGATGTGGTGTAATTAGATTTCCAAAAGGCATTCGATAAGGTGCCACACAAAAGGTTACTGCAGAAGATAAAGGTACGCGGAGTCAGAGGAAATGTATTAGCATGGATAGAGAATTGGCTGGCGAACAGAAAGCAGAGAGTCGGGATAAATGGGTCCTTTTCGGGTTTTAAATCAGTGGTTAGTGGTGTGCCACAGGGATCGGTACTGGGACCACAACTGTTTACAATATACATAGATGAGCTGGAAGAGGGGACAGAGTGTAGTGCAACAAAATTTGCAGATGACACTAAGATTAGTGGGAAAGCGGGTTGTGTAGAGGACTCAGAGAGGCTGCAAGGAGATTTGGATAGGTTAAGCGAATGGGCTAAGGTTTGGCAGATGGAATAGAATGTCGGAAAGTGTGAAGTCATCCACCTTGGGGAAAAAAAACAGTAAAAGGGAATATTATTTGAATGGGGAGAAATTACAACATGCTGTGGTGCAGAGGGACCTGGGGGGTCCTTGTGCATGAATCCCAAAAGGTTAGTTTGCAGGTGCAGCAGGTAATCAGGAAGGCAAATGGAATGTTGGCCTTCATTGCGAGAGGGATGGAGTACAAAAGTAGGGAGGTCCTGCTGCAACTGTATAGGGTATTGGTGAGGCTGCACCTGGAGTACTGCGTGCAGTTTTGGTCACCTTACTTAAGGAAGGATATACTAGCTTTGGAAGGGGTACAGAGACGATTCACTAGGCTGATTCAAGAAATGAGGGGGTTACCTTATGATGATAGATTGAGTAGACTGGGTCTTTACTCCTTGGAGTTCAGAAAGATGAGGGGTGATCTTATAGAAACATTTAAAATCATGAAAGGGATAGACAAGATAGAGGAAGAGAGGTTGTTTCCATTGGTGGGGGAGAGTAGAACTAGGGGGCACAGCCTCAAAATACGAAGGAGCCAATTTAAAACCGAGTTGAGAAGGAATTTCTTCTCCCAGAGGGTTGTGAATCTGTGGAATTCTCTGCCCAAGGAAGCAGTTGAGGCTGGCTCATTGAATGTATTCAAGTCAAAGATAGATAGATTTTTAAGCAATAAGGGAATTAAGGGTTACGGGGAGAGGGCGGGTAAGTGGAGCTGAGTCCACGACCAGATCAGCCATGATCTTATTGAATGGCGGAGCAGGCTCGAGGGGCTAGATGGCCTACTCCTGTTCTTAATTCTTATGTTCTTATGTTCTTATGAGATGAGGAGAAACTTCTTCACTTAGAGAATTGTTAAGCTGTGTAATTCCCTGCCGCAGAAAGTTGTTGATGCCAGTTCATTGGATATATTCAAGAGGGAGTTAGATATGCCTCTTACGGTTAAGGGGATCAAGGGGTATGGAGAGAAAGCAGGAAAGGGGTAGTGAAGGAATGATCAGCCATGATATTATTGAATGGTGGTGCAGGCTCGAAGGGCTGAATGGCCTACTCCTGCACCTATTTTCTATGTTTCTATGTTTCTCCCTCGGGAGCCGGTGTCTCACAACTTGAGCCCCCTCTGGGAAATCCCCTCCGTGCCTTTCAGTTCTGTGCGGAGGGAATTCCTGTATGGGCTGCTCCTGCATACTCTCCACCTTGCCATTCTCGTCTGCCATCCTGACACGTCATGGCGCACCATCTTGCCGTCCAGAGGAGGCGGGGGTCCCCGCTGGAGTGCACTCTACGCGGAGTCCTCCCACTATTTATTGAGGACTTGGCCTGGAGGGTGATGCACGGAACAGTTCCATGTAATAGGTTTTAAGTCAGTTCACGGACTCCAAGGCCGCCTGCAATTTCTGCGGTCTAGAGGAGTCCGTGTTCTACATTTTTATCAAATGTGCGAGGTTGCAGCCCCTATTCCATTATTTGAAGGGGCTGCTCCTCAAATTCTGTTTGCACTTCAGTCCCACACTCCTGATCTTTGGGCACCGTGTGCGGAGGGGAGCGGGTAGGTCCGAGGGCCTCCTGGTATAACTGCTCCTGGGCACGACCAAGGGGGCCATCAGCCAATCCAGGCAGCGGGCGGTCGAGGGGGTCGTTCAGCCCGACTCCCTGCCTCTCTTCCGCGGTTACATCCGAGCCAGGGTGTCCCTAGCGATGGAGCACGCGGTGTCCACCGGTACGCTCGCTGCCTTCCGCGAGAGGTGGGCGCTGGAAGGACTGGAGTACAGCATCACCCCTGGCAACCAAATTTTAATTTGATCATTTAAGGTTCACTTAAAGTTTTATTAATAATATGTGGGTTCTAGAATCCCTTTAAATAGGAGGGCACCCGGCTTTTTCTGTTAACCAAAATAGTTATAGAGCTGTTGAATTGTGAGTGGCTTAGCCAGTGGTGTGATGTTCACAAGACTCAATAAAACCCCAGCCAGTTGGGTTCGGGGGATCTCCGATGATGATATGCAGTTGTGAGCCTGGTGGATGAACTGATAATGTGTAATGCGATTTGTAATATCTGTGATGTATCTATGAATGACTCCACGAGGCAATGTGTTGTACTCAAACTGTAGTGACATTAGTCCTTTATTCGTAACTCCAGAGTGAGGAGCTGCATGGTGGCTACCCTTTTATACAGCCCCTGCCACCAGGGCAGGAAACCCCGGTCTCCACCAGTTGCACCCTCTAGTGGTGCCAGCATAGTATATACACAGTGTAAACCTTATTGATAGTACATCAGGTAAATAAGTCTCCATCTTCTGCAACTATACAGTAACTGCACAGAGAGTATATCTATACTCTGCATATATAACATCACTCTCCCCCAAATCCTTTGTGCCAATACCTTTGCACTATGTGCTCTGGCTTAGCTCTCCCCAGACGTAAGTCCCAATAGACCTTGCACCTTGGCTGTGCTTTGGCTTGGCTCTCTCCCTGTTAACCCCCAAGTCCTTTTGCCACAACGTTGGGTAGTGGTTATCAGTTTGGATGGTTTGATGATGCAGTGGAGGTTCCGATGGGTTCTGAGTGTGATCCATGTGTGTGTCCATGGCTACATACATCCATTCTCCCCCCCCACCTCCCCCACAGCGAGTTCATGCAGCTGGCCCGTTACATTAACATACAGGATCAGACACGGTGCAAGTACAAAGAAAGGAAGAAAAAAAACAGTTTGTATCATGACACCTAGGTTCAGTGACTTACAGTCGTTACATACATTAACGATTTGGATGAAAGAATTGAGTGTAATATCTCCAAGTTTGTAGATGACACTAAACTGGGTGGCGGTGTGAGCTGTGAGGAGGATGCTAAGAGACTGCAGGGTGATTTGGACAGGTTAGTTGAGTGGGCAAATGCATGGCAGATGCAGTATAATGTGGATAAATATGAGGTTATCCACTTTGGTGGCAAAAACACGAAGGCAGAATATTATCTGAATGGTGGCAGATTAGGAAAAGGGGAGGTGCAACGAGACTTGGGTGTTATGATTCATCAGTCATTGAAAGTTGGCATACAGGTACAGCAGGCGGTGAAGAAGGCAAATGGCACGTTGGCCTTCATAGCTAGGGGATTTGAGTATAGGAGCAGGGAGGTCTTACTGCAGTTGTACAGGGCCTTGGTGAGGCCTCACCTGGAATATTGTGTACAGTTTTGGTCTCCTAATCTGAGGAAGGACATTCTTGCTATTGAGGGAGTGCAGCGAAGGTTCACCAGACTGATTCCAGGGATGGCAGGACTGACATATGAGGAGAGACTAGATCGACTGGGCCTTTATAAACTGGTGTTTAGAAGGATGAGAGGGGATCTCATAGAAATGTATAAGATTCTGACGGGACGGGACAGGTTAGATGCGGGAAGAATGTTCACGATGTTGGGGAAGTCCAGAACCAGGGGACACATTCTTAGGATAAGGGGTAGGCCATTTAGGACTGAGATGAGGAGAAACTTCTTCACTCAGAGAGTTGTTAAGCTGTGGAATTCCCTGCCACAGAGAGTTGTTGATGCCAGTTCACTGGATATATTCAAGAGGGAGTTAGACATGGCCCTTATGGCTAAGGGGATCAAGGGGTATGGAGGGAAAGGGGTACTGAGGTGAATGATCAGCCATGATCATATTGAATTGTGGTGCAGGCTCGAAGGGCGGAATGGCCTACTCCTGCATCTATTTTCTATGTTTCTATGTTTCTATGTTATGTTTTATGGTCGTGTGCCAGGATTGGGTAGATTACTTTCATGGTTCAGTCATGGTCAGTACTGAGGTAGCAGTACAGGTATGTGAGGACGTAGGTTCCAGAGCAACCGGACGGGGTCCTAGTCATCTGATGGCGGCGCTGCGCTCCCTGCTAGCGGGGTGGGCTTGGTTCGCTCACCTAGCCAGGACTCAGGGCCTTTGCTGTTGCCTAGTGGTGGGCAGAGCCACAGATGTGTGTGGCCTCCCTGTCCTCCTTTGAGGGCTGCAGAATCTTCTGCCTGCTCTCTAATGGTGTTGGGAACCTGGCTGTTCCAGGTCCCGTTTGGGGTCCTGACCTTTCACTCCCAGAAATGGCTGAGGTAGCGACTGGGTCTGGGGGCTACGCCGTCTCCACCCGGGTGGTGGGCAGTGGCGGCCGACTGCACGTATTGGCAGCCTTTTCGGTTCCAGGTGCGTGGCAAATAGTGTCATCGAGTGCCTGCAGCGTGGGCTAGACTTGGGGCAGGGTATCAGGATCAGTGTCTTTGCCCTCCTGAGGTCGCTGGCCTATAACTTGTGGAGACACCTAGGGCAGGGCATCAGGATCAGCGCCTTTACCCTCCCGAATTCGCTCGCTTGCTACTTTTGTGGACACTCTATTCCCGACATCTCGCAACAACATTTTGTTCACAATCTTAATCGGTCCATTACATTGATTGCCATGCATACAATGTCTCTTTAAGTTCAGTTGGTTGCAGGTGTCCTTTAGGCTTTACCCCAATTAAATCCTTTGTTCGACACCACATGTTGATCTCTCAGCGTTGCACCTCGTGGTCTGGCCGCCGCCATCTTTCTTTTCAGCCACGCTGCCCCTCGCTGCAGCAGGGACACCATCTTGCCTCTGTCCTCGAGGTCGACTGCCTTGATCCTTCTCTCCCGCGATTCTGCCACAAAAGCTGGAAGAGTGCCTGTGAATTCAATCTTCCTCCCCAGGAGTCCTGCCACTGGAGCCGGGAAGGTACTTTTAGGTCGTTCCGGTCGGATCATTGCCACGCAGTCGTGATGGACAATCTGTGCCTCAGGTGCTGCGCTGGTCTGTTCTCTGGTGCCTGGCTCAAGCGAAGGTGAGGTTTTTCTCTGCCTCTGAGCACGGGGGACATCAATTGCTGGAGTGAAGGGGTCTTCCCATTTCCACTGAATCTTCCCCATCCACCTACTTCCGAGTAGCATTGGACCATTACCTGCAACAATCCACAGAGGTAACTTGTGAACCACGCCATTATGGATTACACTTACATCCGCACTACCAAGGACTGGGATCAGCTCCTTGGTGTAGGTGCGCAACTTTTCCTGTACTAGAACCAGCTCGGGTCATTTTTCATTCTATAGCCTCTCAAAGACATCCTGGCTCATCACTGACTGGCTCGCTCCAGTGTCCACTTCCATGAAGACTGGAACGCCGTTTATCTCGACTTCCATCTTCACTGGAGGACAATTGGTGGTGCAGGTATACACTCCATACACTTCTTCTTGGGGCTGAGCTGCCTCTCTGGCCAAATCATCATACTCCCCGCTGGATTCAAAGTCATCGACCGACTCTTCTGCTCGACGGTGAGTCATATTTCTTTTACACATGTGCTGGAGGTGGCCCTTCGTGTTACAGACTTTGCATATGACACTGGTGAGCCCTATAGTTTCCTTCGCAACGCCAGCTTGGTGCTACTCGATTAGCACCCCTCGGTGGACGCTGTGTTCTGGAACCCTGAAGTCTGTGCTTTCTGCCCTGGGCAGAGCCACGTTCTACAATCTTGCCTGTGAAAGGCACCATTCTGTGCACAGTGTGATTTTGGCACGCACCTCAACGAAGCATTGTGAGACATCTTCATTATAGGAATTGGCCACGAGGGCCTCCTTCACAAGCTATTATCTGCCGACCCCACAGTCATTCTGTGTACAGTACTTGCTGGGTTTGAGTCTACAGGATGAATAATTTGCTGCAGGTCGAGGTCATGAACGCCTGACTGATGCTGATGGCCTTCTGCTGGTTGACTGTGGTGTCGGCAGATAATAGCTTGTGAAGGAGGCCCTCGTGGCCAATTCCTATAATGAAGATATCTCGCAATACTTCGTTGAGGTGCGTGCCAAAATCACACTGTGCCGCAAGTCTCCTGAGGTCGGCAGCATATTTTGCAATCTCCTGGCCCTCAGGTCTGTGGTGAGTGTAGAATCTGTGCCTCTTTTGGTTTTAGTTGGTCACGAATTAGTTCAGTCAGCTCATTGTATGTCTTATCCTTGGCCTTCGTGGGTGCCAGCAAGTCCCTGACGAGGCAGTAGACCTCGGGCCCACAACTGGTCAGCAGTATAGCCCTGCACTTCTCCGCCGATGCGTCCGTCTCCCCCGCCAGGTCGTTTGCCACGACTTATTGCTCAAGCCTTTCCATGAAGGCATCCCAATCATCACCCTCTGAAAAGTCTTTTAGTGTGCCAAAGGTAACCATAATCGTGTGAAAGTCCGTATTCTCATCGGCAGTTGTTATGTCTGTGATGTACCTATGAATAACTCCACGAGGCAATGTGTTGTACTCAAACTGTAGTGACTTTGTTCCTTTACTCGTAACTCCAGTGTGAGGCAGCCGCATGGTGGCTACCCTTTTATACAGCCCCTGCCACCAGGGCAGGAAACCCCGGTCTCCACCAGTTGCACCCTCTAGTGGTGCCAGCATGTGTATATACACAGTGTAAACCTTATTGATAGTACATCAGGTAAACAAGTCTCCATCTTCTGCAACTATACAGTGACTACACAGAGAGTGTATCTATAGTCTGCATATATAACATGATTGTTAAAACTTTATTAATAAACCAACTAGTTCTTAATAGCAACGTGTTGCTATGATTTCTTAAGCAAAGAACCCATGAAGCAAACACATTACAGTTGTTTGTAAGGGTTTTGTGGCGTTGGGTGTTGTAAGCAGTGGGTCAGCTGTGCTTAGTGCAGGCAAGTCGGTTTGTTCAGATTCGTTGTCTGTGTGGTCACAGAGAACCCTGACACCCTTGTGTGCTAATGGGTCACAACGTATATTACATTACCCCTTCCCCTCAATCTGTTGGTGAGATGCCTAACTTCCCTACGGTCTCTCGATAAAGGATCAGACACTGCTGGGATGCTCACTGTCAGGTCCAGATATGTAAGTCCAGTAACTGCTTTGTAGTGAAGTTTGTGCAGTGCCTTTTTATATAGTCCAGGTTTCTTGTTCTGCCTAATGTTTATTTAAAACAATCGTGGGTTCTCGGTTTAACAGCTTAACTGAAGCATTTTCAAGACTTCTGCTGTGCTGCTTATCCTTAATATAGCAATTCCTCTTTGGTTCTAGATTGAAGCAGGCGGGTTGTTGTAGGCTATTGGTATGGCCGAGAGAGCAGAGGGCTGGGCCTGAGGATGTTTTGGAGGTTTTGATTTATTTTGCTTGTTAATAACGGCAGTTATAGTTGGACCCAAGTACTCAAAAGCAAAAACGATAAACAAACTTGTATTTATCTAGAGCCGCATCATGTCCCAAAGCTTTGCACAATCAACGAATGAAGTCTCCAGTGCAAATGCTATTGTTTGGGCAAACAACAAGCAATTTGTGCACAGCAAGATTATGCATCATCATCATCAGCATCATCATAGGCGGTCCCTCAAAACGAGGATGACTTGCTTCCATGCCAAAAAAGGATAAGTTCACAGATGTTTCAATGAAGGATCTAATATTCCAGGTTCCCGAACTACATCATGAAGGGTGAAAGATGCCTGTGTGTGGATTTTTTTAACGTGTGGTGACCGTTGCACACCAGCCACCACACGGGCTTGACAGAGTGAGGGCTTGGTCCAGTAGCAAGGGTTAATCAGCTCTGCTGCACGGACCTAGTGCGCACACATATCGCAGTGTGGGCTGGTCCGTGCTGCCCCTGGGCCCCTGGCCCCGAATGTAAGCACCAAATGGATAGTCTGGGGTTTTATTTGGTGGATTTAAGGGTGGAATGTTGGCCAGGAGACATCCCTACTCTTTGAATAATGCCATCAGGAAAAAGTAGACTGAGTTTACCATCTTAGAAAGATTTCACTTCTTGATGGGATGCAACACTTGCTGTGAGATTGGTGGGAAATGGCTGCGATGTTTATTAATGGGTGTGGATTTGCTGGGATACCAGTGGTGTCCCACAGGGATCAGTGGTGGGGTTGTTGCTTTTTGCACACTAAATCTCTCCGCCTCTCTACCTCCCTCTCCTTTTAAAACCCTCCAAAAACATACCTCTTTGACCAAGCTGTTGGTCACTTGTCTTAATGGGTCATTATTTGATGTGGCAGGGCATCTGACCGTGTCTGCCGTTACTTAGACGTGCCGGAGTGTGTTCAGGTTTTTAATATTTTGTGCAGCGAGTTGCTGAAAGTGGAAGCTGATAGTGTCAGTGTGAGAAAAAAACGGACATCTGGGATCTGAGTGAGTGGGACAAGCAACTGTGTATCTCCTTCACCAATCAGGCTGAAGGATTGTGAAATTCACAGCCCTAGGAATGAGCAGGAAGTGTAAGCTAGAGTGGGTGAATTCAGTGCCAAATCAGGTACAGAAAGAGGGAACGAAAGATTGGGTTAAGAGAGAGAGGAAAAAGGAAAGGAAACAAAAACATTTTTAAATTTGAAATGTGACGTTTTAAAAATCTCCAACAACAATTAAAAGCTGAGGGAATGAGACACCATACTCGTAATAGTTGATTGCCAGTAATTAATACTCATCACGTCATTAAAAGGGTGATTAAATTAGAATGCTTGACCCCAGTCCAGATGTGGATTGTGTCATGTATCTTACATTGTTATATATAACTGTATCCTAACATGCTATACATGACTGTAATAAGATATGACCTGTAACCACCAGCATACCTTACCACCAGGGGTGCACTTGCAAGAGACAGGTATATAAGGACAGGTCTCAGGTAAGTGCAGCATTCCAGAGCTGTGAAATAAAGATGCAGGTCCAGAGTGACCTTGACTTCACTACATGCCTCGTGTGAATCTGTACTGAGGGGACAGGACTTTACAGATTGGGTCTGTAATGGATCTGTTGGTAAGGATCACGGCCTGCATGTCATCAAGGAGCAGGCGGAGGATGGTGATGTACTTTTGGGGGCATCCGCGGCGGAGGAGGATGCTCCATAGACCCTCGTGGTTGACCATGTCAAAGGCCTTTGTAAGGTCAAAGAAGTCTCGTTGCCGAGAGCATGCAGAAATCAAGCGCAGGCAACGGATAGAGCGTGCGACAAACCTCTTCCCTCAGCGACTATCCCACCTGTGACAGAGACTGTGGTTCTCATATTGGACTATACAGCCACCTAAGTGTTATGTATTTAACCCCTTGCAACCTGTATTACACTACCACCAGAGGGCTTACCTGTTGGAGACCCAAGGGATCCCAGCATCCCTTGGGAGCACGGTATATAAGCAGGCCACCCACGGGTACCTGCACTCTGCAGTCTTATTAAATGAGCTAAGGTCACACTTGTTCATTGTACACAGTACTCAGTTTCATCCTTTATTATGCACGCATCAATTGGCGACGAGGTAACGAACAACCGCGCGAAAATGCAAAGAACAGTTGGTATCGTGGAGAAGTTCTCAGAAGGGGACAATTGGGAGGCCTTTGTGGAGAGATGCAACCAATACTTTGTGGCCAACGAGCTGGAAGGGGACGAGACGCTGCCAAACGAAGGGCGATCCTCCTAACTGTCTGTGGGGCAACAACCTATGGCCTCATGAAGAATTTCCTAGCTCCGGTAAACATAGAAACATAGAAAATATCGAGCCTGCACCGCCATTCAATGAGTTCATGGCTGAACATGCAACTTCAGTACCCCATTCCTGCTTTCTCGCCATACCCCTTGATCCCCCTAGTAGTAAGAACTATATCTAACTCCTTTTTGAATATATTTAGTGAATTGGCCTCAACAACTTCCTGTGGTAGAGAATTCCACAGGTTCACCACTCTCTGGGTGAAGAAGTTTCTCCTCATCTCGGTCCTGAATGGCTTACCCCTTATCCTTAGACTGTGACCCCTGGTTCTGGACTTCCCCAACATTGGGAACATTCTTCCTGCATCTAACCTGTCTAAACCCATCAGAATTTTAAACGTTTCTATGAGATCCCCTCTCATTCTTCTGAACTCCAGTGAATACAAGCCCAGTTGATCCAGTCTTTCTTGATATGTCAGTCCCGCCATCCCGGGAATCAGTCTAGTGAACCTTCACTGCACTCCCTCAATAGCAAGAATGTCCTTCCTCAGGTTAGGAGACCAAAACTGTACACAATACTCCAGGTGTGGCCTCACCAAGGCCCTGTACAACGTAGTAACACCTCCCTGCCCCTGTACTCAAATCCCCTCGCTAAATTTAGCTGTACAACAGAGAAATCCTATGAAGAATTGTGTACGCTGGTCCGGGAGCACCTAAATCCTAAGGAAAGCATTTTGATGGCGACATATCGGTTCTACACATGTCAACGGTCGGAGGGCCAGGAAGTGGCGAGCTATGTCGCCGAACTAAGGCACCTCGCAGGACATTGTGAGTTTGAGGGATTCCTAGAACAAATGCTTAGAGACTTTTTTGTACTGGGCATTGGTCACGAGACAATCCTTCGCAAACCATTGACTGTTGAAATTCCAAATCTAAGTAAAGCCATAATGATAGCCTTGGCATTTATGTCCACCAGCGACAACACCAAACAGATTTCGCAGAGTAAAGAAGTTTCGGCCAAAGTAACATCGTTTTCGAGCAGGAATATACATGGCAGAACATACACGCCTGCAGCTGCATGACTTCAGATGACCCAGAGTCCGCCATCAATCGTTAATGTGAGGCAGTTAACACCTTGTTGGCGTTGTGGAGGTGATCATCGGCCCCATCAATGCCGCTTCAAGCACTATGCGTGCAACGGTTGCAGGACAATGGGACACCTCCAGCGAGTGTGCAGGCGAGCTGCAAACCCTGCAAACCACCACGTTGCAGAGGAAGATCGATCCACTGTGGATCAGGCTGAATTGGAGACTTGTACCGAGGAGGCAGAAGTGTACGGGGTACACACATTCACTACGAAATGTCCACCAATAATGTTGAAAGTTGAACTGAATGGTATTCCAGTATCTATGGAACTGGACACGGGTGCGAATCAGTCCATAATAAGTAAAAAGGCCTTCGACAGGCTGTGGGGCAACAAGGCACACAGGCCCGAGCTCAGCCCCATTCACACCAAACTAAGGACTTACACCAAGGAACTAATCCCTGTAATTGGCAGTGCAGAAGTCAAAGCCTCCTATGATGGAGCAGTACACGAACTCCCGCTGTGGATTGTGCCAGGGGATGGCCCCACATTGTTTGGCAGAAGTTGGCTGGGAAAAATTTGATGGAACTGGGACGACATCCGAGCGCTTTCGTCCGTTGACGATGCCTCATGTGCCCAGGTTCTGAGCAGGTTTCCATCATTGTTCGAGCCAGGCATTGGAAACTTCTCGGGGCGCAAGTGCAGATCCATTTGGTTCCCGATACACGACCCATCCACCACAAGGCACGGGCTGTACCATATATGATGCGTGAGAAAGTGGAAATTGAGCTGGACAGGCTGCAGTGAGAAGGCATCATCGCGCCGGTGTAATTCAACGAGTGGGCCAGTCCGATTGTCCCGGTACTTAAAGAGGACGACACAGTCAGAATTTGTGGGGACTATAAAGTAACGATTAACCACTTTTCGCTACAGGACTAGTACCCGCTACCCAATTTGCGACCCTGGCTGGACCTGACCTCGGCCTACATGATGCAGGAGCTGGAGGAGTCTTCAAAAGGCCTCACCTGCATCAACACGCGCAAAGGTCTGTTCATCTATAACCGGTGCCCGTTCGGGATTCGGTCGGCTGCGGCAATCTGCCAACGGAACATGGAGAGCCTGCTAAAGTCGGTTCCTCACACTGTGGTTTTCCGGATGACATACTGGTTACAGGTCGGGACACCATTGAGCACTTGAAGAATCTGTAAGAGGTTCTTAGTCGGTTGGATCGCGTGGAACTCAGGTTGAAATGCTCGAAGTGTGTTTTCCTGGCACCAGAGGTTGAGTTCTTAGGGAGAAGAATCGCAGCAGACGGCATCAGACCCACTGATGCCAAGATGGAAGCCATCAAGAACACGCCGAGACCATAGATTATGACGGAGATGCGGTCGTTCCTGGGACTCCTTAACTATTTCGGAAATTTCCTACCTGGGTTAAGCACCCTGCTAGAACCCCTACATGCGCTACTGCGCAAGGGAGACAACTGGGTATGGGGGAATTCACAAGAGGCTGCCTTTAAGAAAACCAAAAACTTATTATGTTCCAACAAACTGCTTGTCCTGTATAACCTTTGTAAACGATTGGTGTTAGCTTGCAATGCGTCGTCATATGGGGTCGGGTGTGTGTTACAACAGGCTAACGAATCGGGGATTTTGCAACCGGTCGCTTATGCCAAAAGGGCCTACAGCATGGTTGAAAAAGAGGCTCTGGTGTGCGTTTACGGGGTGAAGAAAATGCACCAGTACTTACTTGGCCTCAAGTTTGAGCTTGAAATTGACCACAAGCCGCTCATATCGCTGTTCTCTGAGAGCAAAGGGTTTAATACCAATACCTCTGCCCGCATCTAAAGATGGCCGCTCACGCTGTCGGCATATAACTATGTAATCCCCCTCAGACTGGGCACAGAGAACTGCGCTGATGCTCTCATTCGACTGCCATTGTCCACCACCGGGGTGGAAATGTCACAGCCAGCGGACTTGCTCATGGTAATGGATGCATTCAAAAATGAAAAGTCCCCCGTTACAGCCCGCCAGGATCCTTTACTGTTCTTGGTAAAAAACTGTGTCCTCCATGGGAGCTGGTCCAGCGTCCCAGCAGAGATGCAGGAGGCAATCAAGCTGTTCCACAGGCACAAAGACGAAATTTCTCTGCAGGCGGACTGTCTATTGTGGGGCAATCGCGTGGTCTTGCCCAAGAAAGGCAGAGATATGTTCATTTGTGAACTGCACAGTACCCATCCAGGCATCGTAATGATAAAAGTCATAGCCAGATCCCACGTGTGGTGGCCCGGCATCGACTCAGATTTAGAGTCATGCGTGCGCCAGTGCAACACTTGCACTCAGCTGAGTTGACAGCACAGGTAGAAATAAATGGGTTTGATCTGATTGCCGTTACAGAGACGTGGTTGCAAGGTGACCAAGGCTGGGAACTGAATATTCAGGGGCATTTGCCATTTCGGAAGGATAGACAGAAGGAAAAGGAGGTGGGGTAGCTCTGTTAATAAAGGATGAGATCAGTGCAGTAGTGAGAAATGATACTGGCTCAGAAGATCAAGATGTAGAATCAGTTTGGGTGGAGACAAGAAACAAGAGAAAGAAGTCACTGGTGGGAGTGGTCTACAGGCCCCCTAACAGTAGCCACACTGTAGGACAGAGAACAAACCAAGAAATAATGGAGGCTTGTAAGAAAGGTACGGCAATAATCATGGGCAATTTTAATCTTCATATTGATTGGACAAATCAAATTGGCAAAGGTAGCCTTGAGGAAGAGTTTATAGAGCGTATGCGGAATGATTTCTTAGAACAATACATTGTGGAACCAACCAGGGAAGAGTCTATTTTAGATCTGGTAATGTGTAACGAGATAGGATTAATTAATGATCTCGTAGTGAAGGAACCTCTTGGGAAGAATGATCATAACATGATAGAATTTCAAATACAGTTTGAGGGTGAGAAAGCTAGGTCTCAGACTAGTGTCCTGAACTTAAATAAAGGTAATTACAAAGGTATGAAGGTGGAGTTGGCTAAAGTGGACTGGGAAAATATATTAAAGGGTAAGATGGTAGAAAAGCAGTGGCAGACATTTAAGAAGATATTTCATAATTCTCAGCAAGGGCATATTCTAGTGAAAAAGAAAGACTCTAAGAGAAGGATGAACCATCCGTGGCTAACTGAGGAAGTTAAGAATGGTATTCAATTGAAAACAAAGGCATACAATGTTGCGAAGAATACTGGAAGGCCAGAGGATTGGGAAATTTTTAGAAACCAGCAAAGGACGACAAAAAAATGATCAAGACAGAGAAGATAGATTATGACAGTAAAAGAGCAGGAAATATAAAACAGACAGTAAGAGTTTCTACAGGTATATAAAAAGGAAGAGAGTAGCTAAAGTAAATGTTGGTCCCTTCGAGGATGAAACTGAGGAATTAATAATTGGAAACAGGGAAATGGCGGACACTTTGAACAAATATTTTGTATCGGTCTTCATGGTAGAAGACACTAAAAACATCCCAATAATTGATAATCAAGAAGCTTTTCGAGGGTGGTTGAGGTGGGGTGGGGTGGGGAACGTAAAACAATCACTATCACTGGAGAAAAAGTACTAGGCAAACTAATGGGACTAAAGGTGGACAAGTTCCCTGGACCTGATGGCCAGCATCCTAGGGTCTTAAAAGAAATGGCTGCAGAGATAGTGGATGCATTGGTTGTAATCTACCAAAATTCCCTGGGTTCTGGAGAGGTTCCAGCAGACTGGAAAATCGCAAATGTAGTACCCCTAGTAAGGAAAGGAGGGAGACAGAAAGCAGGAAACTATAGACTAGTTAGCCTAACGTCTGTCGTTGAGAAAATGCTGGAGTCCATTATTAAGGAGGCATTTAGAAAATCATAATATAGTCAAGCAGAGTCAGCATGGTTTTATGAAAGGGAAGTCATGTTCGACAAATTTGCTGGAGCTCTTTAAGGATGTAACGAGCAGGGTGGATAAAGGGGAACCAGTTGATAGTGGCCCAGAAATCCTGGCCTCCCGGGTCCGTATGGAGTATGTACGGAGTGCCTGCGGACCCGAGAAGGCATCGCAAAAGCCGGGTTTCACCGCACAATGTGCATGCACTGAAAACCAGCTTTTCCAATCGGTCAAGCTGGAGCTTGACAGATCATCCGTATCTTGGGTGCGAGGGCATTTGCACGGGTGAGATTGCGGGATTTACCCATATCTTGCCCAGCAAATGCCCTCAAAACTTTTGCGCCTGGTAAAAGCAGGCGCATAGCCTACTGTTAGAGGCGGAAGCGTTTTAAAACATACAAAAACATAATAAAATTAAATTTAAAAATAATTTTACTGTTAAAAACCCTGCCCACTACGGTAAGGTTATTCTAAACATAATTTTAAAAAAAAAATTTTAAATCGGAAAAATATATATTTTTTCTAAGACATTTATTAACTTTAATTTCAATTAATCTGAATTATGTGAGGTGTGTTTTTTATTTTTTATTATGGTGTTTAGTGTTTTTTTCTCATTAATAGCAATGAGAACGGGTAGATATGGAGTTCCCGTTGCTATTAATGGGAAAGCTGTGGAATACTGAACCTGATTGGTTGAACACTCACACGTGACTGCACCGTCTCCATAAGAACCTGGAGGACGGGAACGCGCTTCGCAGCGCGGGAAGAGAAGGCCTCCCCACCGGAATCTCACGCTCCTCCCAGACCACCAGGTAAATTCATAAAAATTCTCCGGTCGGAGGCGTTCGTCCGAAAGAATCCTCCAGCTGGAATTTCTGGGCCGTTATGTATTTGGATTTCCAGAAAGCATTCGATAATGTGCCACATAAAAGGTTACTGCACAAGGTAAGAGCTTACCGATGAAGGGACCGAGTGTAACGTAGCCAAGTTTGCTGATGATACAAAGATAGGTAGGAAAGCAAATTCTGAGGAGGACACAAGAAATCTGCAAAGGGATATAGACAGACTAAGTGAGTGGGCAAAAATTTGACAGATGGAGTATAATGTGGGAAAGTGTGAGATTATCCACTTTGGTAGGAAAAATAAAAAGGCAAATTACTATTTAAATGGGGAGAGATTACAAAGTGCTGCGGTACAGAGGGACCTGGGGGTTCTTTTACATGAAACACAAAAAGTTAGTATGCAGGTACAGCAAGTGATCAGGAAGGCAAATGGAATGTTGGCCTTTATTGCAAGGGGGATAGAGTATAAAAGCAGAGAAGTCTTGCTACAACTGTACAGGGTATTGATGAGGCCCCATCTGGAGCATTGCGTACAGTTTTGGTCTCCGTATTTAAGGAAGGATATACTTGCTTTGGAGGCTGTTCAGAGAAGGTTCACTAGGTTGAGTCCTGAGATGAAAGGGTTGTCATATGAAGAAAGGTTGAGCAGGTTGGGCCTAAACTCATTGGAGTTTAGAAGAATGAGATGTGATCTTATTGAAATGTGTAAAATTCTGAGGAGGCTTGACAGGGTAGATACAGAGAGGATGTTTCCCCTTGTGGGGGAATCTAGAACTAGGGGGCATAGTTTCAGAATAAGGGGTTGCCCATTTAAAACATAAATGAGGAGGAATTTCTCCTCTCAGAGGGTCGTGAATCTTTGGAATTCTCTACCCCCGAGAGCTGTGGAGGCTGGGTCATTGAATATATTTAAGGTGAAGATAGACAGATTTTTAAGCGATAAGGGAGTAAAGGGTTATGGGGAGCGGGCGGGGAAGTGGAGTTGAGACCAAGATCAGATCTTATTAAATGGAGGAGCAGGCTCGAGGGGCCAAATGGCCGACTCCTGCTCCTATTTCTTATGTTCCTATGTTCTTATATGGACACCAAGGTCTCTCTGCTCATCTACACCTTTCAAACTCGTGCCATTTATAGTGTATTGTCTTTCTATATTAGTCATCCCAAAGTGCATCACCTCACACTTCTCCCCATTGAACTCCATCTGCCATGCTTCTGCCCATTTCACTATCATGTCTGTCATTTTGTAGCCTATAACTATTCCCAGCACTATATACCACTTTGCCAAGTTCCGTATCATCTGCAAACTTTATAATGCTGCTCCCTACACCTGAGTCTCGGTGCTTTATAAAAATTGAAAAGTAATGGACCCAATACTGGCCCTTGGGGAACACCACTGCAAACCACCTCAGTCTGAAAACCATTAATCCAGCAGCACCCTCTGCTTCCTGTCACTGAGCCCATTCTGTATCCATTCCACCACTTTCCCCCTTAATTCCATGTGACTGCCATCTTCTTAATAAGCCTCCTGTGTGGCAGTTTGTCGAATGCCTTCTGAAAGTCCCTACCTACATCAACTGCACGACCTTCTCTGATACCCTATTGAAGAATCCAATCAAGTTAGTCACAACTTAACAATCCGTGCTGGCTCTCCTTGGTTTAACCCAGACCTTTCCAAATGAAAGTTTCTGTCCCCGATAATGGTCTCCAGTAACCCTCCCCACCTGATGTTGGGCTGACTGGCCGGCACTTTCCTGCGTTATCCCCTTTCGTAAAGCTCAGTTACGTAGGTTAGGCAGCACCACAGGCCATGCGTATAAGTTACAGAAAGGCAGAACTAGATTAGACCACCGGAATCAACCCTCGGCCCCGATCCCCAACCCTGATCCCAATCCCAACCCTGACCGCAATTCCCGAACATGATCCCAATCCCGACACTGAAACCAATCCCGACCCCTGACCACAATCCCGACCCTGACCCCAATCCCCGACCGCTGACCCCAATCCCCGACCCTGACCCCAATCCCCGACACTGACCCCAATCCTGACCCTAATCCCAATCCCAACCCTGACCCAAATCCTGACACCTGACCCCAATCACCGATGCTGACCCCAATCCCAGCTCCTGACCCCAATCCCCGACTCTGACCCCAATCCCGACCCTGACCCCAATCCCCGACCCTGACCCCAATCCCTGACCCTGAACCCAATCCCGACCCTGACCCCAAATCCGACATGTGACCCCAATCCTGACCCTGACCCCAATCCCCGACCCTGACCCGAATCCCAACCCTGACCCCAATCCCTGACCCTGAACCCAATCCCGACCCAGACCCCAAATCCGACACGTGACCCCAATCCTGACCCTGACCCCAATCCTGATTCTGACCCGATCCCTGAGCCTAACCCGAATCCCTGACCCTGAACACAATCCTGACCCCTGACCCCAATCCCGAACTGACACTGATTTCGACCCTGACACTAAACCCGACTCTGACCCCAATCACGACCCTGACCCCTATCCTGACCTCTGACCCCAATCCTGACACCTGACCCCAATCCCGACACTGACACTAATCCTGACCCTGACACTAATCCCGACCCTGACTTCAATCCCGAACCTGATCCCAATCCTGACCCCGATCGCGACACTGACTTCAATCCCAATCCTGACCCCATCTCAACCCTGACCCCGATCCCGACCACGACCGTGGCCCCAATCCCGATCCTGACCCCAATCCTGACCCCTGACCCCAATCCCGACCCTGACCTCAATCCCGACCCCGACCCCAATTTCTGACCCTGATCCCAATCCCGACCCTGAACCCAATTCCAACCCCTGATCCCAATTCCAACCCCTGACCCCAATCTCAAACCCTGACCCCAATCCCGACTCTGACCCAAATCCCGATCCCTGACCCCAATTCCGACCCTGACTCCAATCACCATCAAATCCTGAGCCCTGACCCCAATCCTGACCCCTGACCCCAATCCTGAATCCTGACCCAAATCCTGACCCTGACCCAAATCCCGACCCTGACCCCAATCCTGCCCCCAATCCCGACCCTGACCCCAATCCCGACCCGACTCCAATCCTGACTCTGACCCCAATCCCGACTCCTGATCCCAATACCGACCCTGACTCAATTCCGAACCTGACCCCAATCCCGACCCAACCCCAATCCCGACCCGAGCCCAATCCCGACCGACCCCATTCCTGACCCTGACTCCAATCCCGACGCCAATCCCGACCCTGATCCCAATTCTGACCCCTGACCCCAATCCAAAACCTGCCACTAATCACAACCCCGAACCCGACACTAACGCCAATCCTGACCCCGATCCCGATCCCGACCGTGATCCCAATCCCGGCCCTGACACCAATCCCGACTCCTGACCCCAATTCTGACCCCTGACTCCAATCCCGACCATTACACTAATCCCGACCCTGACCCCAATCCCGACATTGACCACAATCCCTGACCATGATCCCAATCCCCGACCCTGAACCCAATCCCGACCCCTGACCCCAATCCTCACCCTGACCCCAATCCAGAACCCTGACTCCAATCCTACCACTGACACCAATCCTGACCAATGACCCCAATCCTGACCCCTGACCCGAATCCGGACCCTGACACTAATCCCGACGCTGACCCCATTCCCGACCCTGACCCCTATCCCAACCCTTGACTCCAATCCCGACCCCTGACACCAATCCTGACCCCTGACCCCAAACCTGACCCCTGACCCCAATCCATAACCTGCCACTAATCCCGAACCCGATCCCGACACTAACTCCAATCCCGACCCTGACCCCGATCCCGACCCCGATCGTGACCCCAATCCTGACCCTGACCCCAATCCTGACCCCAATCCCAACCCCTGACTCTAATCCCAACCCTGACCCCAATCCCCGACCCTGACCCCAATCCCCGACACTGACCCCAATCCCGACCGCTGACCCCAATCCTGACCCTAACCGCAATCCCGACCCTGACCCCAATCCTGACACCTGATCCCAATCCCGACCCTGATCCCAAGCCCAACCCTGACCCAAATCCTGACACCTGACCCCAATCACCGATGCTGACCCCAATCCCAGCTCCTGACCCCAATCCCCGACCCTGACCCCAATCCCGACGCCTGAACCCAATCCCCGACCCTGACCCCAATTCCGACCCTGACTCCAAACCCTGACCCTGATCCCAATCCCGACGCCTGACCCCAATCCCCGACCCTGACCCCAATCCCGACCCTGACCCCAATCCCTGACCCTGAACCCAATCCCGATCTTGACCCCAATCCCGACACGTGACCCCAATCCTGACCCTGACCCCAATCCCTGAGCCTAACCCGAATCTCTGACGCTGACCACAATCCTGACCTTGACACTAATCACGACCCTGACCCCAATCTTGACCCCTGACCCCAGTCCTAACCCCTGACCCCAATCCCGACACTGACACAAATCCTGACCCCTGACCCCAATTTTGACCACTGACCCAATGCTGACCCCAATCCCGACCTGACACTGATTTTGACCCTGACACTAATCCCGACTCTGACCCCAATCCCGACCCTGACTCCAATCCTGACCTATGACCCAAATCCTGACCCCTGACCCCAATCCCAACACCGACACTAATCCTGACCCTGACACTAATCCCGACCCTGACCTCAATCCCGACCCTGATCCCAATCCTGACCCCGATCGCGATACTGACTTCAATCCCGACCCTGACCCCAATCTCAACCCTGACCTTGATCCCGACCCCGACCGTGGCCCCAATCCTGATCCTGACCCCAATCCTGACCCCTGACCCCAATCCCGACCCTGACCTCAATCCCGACCCCGACCCCAATTTCTGACCCTGATCCCAATCCCGAGCCTGAACCCAATTCCAACCCCTGACCACCAATCCCAACCCCTGACCCCAATCTCAAACCCTGACCCCAATCCCGACCATGACCCAAATCCCAACCCCTGACCCCAATCCCGACCCTGACCCAAATCCCAACCCCTGACCCCAATTCCGACCCTGACTTCAATTCCCATCAAATCCTGAGCCCTGACCCCAATCCTGACCCCTGACCCCAATCCTGAACCCTGACCCAAATCCTGACCCTGACCAAATCCCGACCCTGACCCCAATCCTGCACCCAATCCCGACCCTGACCACAATCCCGACACGACTCCAATCCTGACCCTGACCCCAATCCCGACTCCTGACTCCAATACCGACCCTGACTCAATTCCGAACCTGACCCCAATCCTGACCCAACCCCAATCCCGACCCGAGCCCAATCCCGACCCGACTCCAATCCTGACCCTGACACAATCCCGACTCCTGACCCCAATACCGACCCTGACTCAATCCCGACACTGATCGCAATCCCGACCCTGACCCCAATCCCAACCCTTGACTCCAATCCCGACCCCTGACACCAATCCTGACCCCTGACCCCAATCCAAAACCTGCCACTAATGCCTTACCCGATCCCGAAACTAACTCCAATCCCGACCCTGACCCCGATCCCGACCCCGATCGTGACCCCAATCCTGACCCTGAACCCAATCCTGACCACAATCCCGACCTTGACCCCAATCCTGACCCCTGAACCCAATCCTGACCCCTAACCCCAATCCTGACCTGAAACTAATCCCGACCCTGACACTAATCCTGACCCTGACCCCAATCACGACCCTGACCCCAATCCTGACCCCGACCCCGACCATGATCCCAATCCCGACCCTGACTTCATTCCTTACCCTGGCCCCAATCCAGAACCCTGACCCCAATCATGACCCCTTACTCCAATTCTGACCCCTGAACCAAATCCTGACCCCTGACCCCAATCCAAAACCTGCCACTAATCACGACCCCGATCCGGACACTAACTCCAATCCCGACCCTGACCCCGATCCCGAACCCGACCGTGACCACAATCCCGACCCTGACCCCAATTTCGACCCCTGACCGCAATCCCAGACACTGACCCCAATCCCGACCACTGACCCCAATTCTGACCGCTGACTCCAATCCTGACCCCTGACACCAATCCTGACCCCGGACCCCAATCCTGACACCTGATCCCAATCCGGTCCCTGACACTAATCATGACGCTGACCCCATTCCCGACCCAGACCCCAATCCCGACCCTGACCCCAATCCCAACCCCTGACTCCAATCTAGACCCCTGACACCAATCCTGACCCCTGACCCCAATCCAAAACCTGCCACTAATCCCGAACCCGATCCTGACACTAACTCCAATCCCAACCCTGACCCCGATCTCGACCCCGACCGTGACCCCAATCCTGACCCTAACCCCAACCCTGACCCCTGACCCCAATCCCAACCTGACACTAATCCCGACCCTGACCCAATCCTGACCCCGAACCCGACCACGACCCCAATCCCGACCCTGACTCCACTCCTTACCCTGACCCCAATCCCGACCCAGATCCCGAGCCAGACACTGAACCTGATCCCGACCCCAACCGTGAAGCCTATCCCGACCCTGACCCCAAGTCTGACACCTGACCACAATCCTGACCCCTGACCGCAAGGCTGACGCCTGACCCCAATCTCAACCCTGACACTAATCCCGACCCAGACACTAATCCTGACCCTGACCCCAATCTCAACCCCGAACCCGATCCGGACCCCGACCGTGACCCCAATCCCGACCGTGACTCCAATCCCGACCCCTGACTCCAATGCTGACTCCTGACCCCAATCATGACCCCTTACTCCAATTCTGACTCCTGACCTCAAAACTGACCCTGGAACCAAATCCTGACCCCTGACCCCAATCCAAAACCTGCCACTAATCACGACGCCGATCCGGACACTAACTCCAATCCCGACCCTGACCCCGATCCCGACCGTGACCCCAATCCCGACCCTGACCCCAATCCCGACCCGACCCCATTCTGACCGCTGACTCCAATCCTGACCCCTGACATCAATCCTGACCCCTGACCCCAATCCTGACACCTGATCCCAATCCGGACCCTGACACTAATCCTGACCCCAATCATGACCCCTGACCCCAATCCTGACCCCTGACCCCAATCCCGACATGACACTAATCCCGACCCTGACCCCAATCCCGATCCTGACCCCGAACCCGACCCCGACCATGACCCCAATCCCGACCCTGACTCCACTTCTTACCCTGACCCCAATCCCGACCCAAATCCCGAGCCAGACACTGACCCTGATCCCGACCCCTGACCCCAATCCTGACCCCTGACCCCAAGGCTGACCCCTGACCCCAATCTCAACCCTGACACTAATCCCGACCCAGACACGAATCCCGACCCTGACCCCAATCTCAACTCCGAACCCGATCCGGCCCCCGACCGTGACCCCAATCCCGATCGTGATCCCAATCCCGACCGTGACTCCAATCCCGAACCCTGACTCCAATCCTGACTCCTGACCCCAATCATGACCCCTTACTCCAATTCTGACCCCTGAACCAAATCCTGACCCCTGACCCCAATCCAAAACCTGCCACTAATCACGACCCCGATCCGGACACTAACTCCAATCCCGACCCTGACCCCGATCCCGAACCCGACCGTGACCACAATCCCGACCCTGGACCGTGACCACAATCCCGACCCTGACCCCAATCTCGACCCCTGACCGCAATCCCAGACACTGACCCCAATCCCGACCCCTGACCCCAATTCTGACCGCTGACTCCAATCCTGACCCCTGACATCAATCCTGACCCCGGACCCCAATCCTGACACCTGATCCCAATCCGGTCCCTGACACTAATCCCGACCCTGACCCCTGACCCCAATCCTGACCCCTGACCCCAATCTTGACCTGACACTAATCCAGACCCTGACCCTAACGCGACCCCGACCATGACCCCAATCCCGACCCTGACTCCACTCCTTACCCTGACCCCAATCCCGACCCAAATCTCGAGCCAGACACTGACCCTGATCCCGACCCCGACCGTGACCCCGATCCCGACCGTGAACCCAATCCTGACACCTGACCCCAGACCCCAATGCTGACCCCTGACCCCAATCTCAACCCTCACACTAATCACAACCCAGACACTAATCCCGACCCCAATCCCAACCCCGAACTCGATCCAGACCCCGACCGTGACTCCAATCCCGACCCCTGACTCCAATCCTGACTCCTGACCCCAATCATGACCCCTTACTCCAATTCTGACCCCTGACCCCAAACCTGTCCCCTGAACCAAATCCTGACCCCAATCCAAAACCTGCCACTAATCACGACCCCGATCCCGAAACTAACTCCAATCCCGATCCTGACCCCGATCCCGACCGTGACCCCAATCCCGACCCTGACGCCAATCCCGACCCCTGATCGCAATCACGGACCCTGACCCCAATCCCCAATCCTGACCCCAAATCCGACGCCTGACCCCCATTCTGACCGCTGACTCCAATCCTGATCCCTGACACCAATCCTGACCCCAATCCTAACACCTGATCCCAATCCGGACCCTGGCACTAATCCCGACCCTGACCCCAATCATGACCCCTGACCCCAATCCTGACCCCTGACCCCAATCCCGACATGACACTAATCCCGACCCTGACACTAATCCAGACACTGACCCCAATCCCGACCCTGACCCCGACCATGACCCCAATCCCGACCCTGAGTCCACTCCTTACCCTGACCCCAATCCCGATCCAAATCCCGACCCAGACACTGTCCCTGATCCCGACCCCTGACCCCAATCCAGAACCTGACCCCAAGGCTGACCCTCTGACCCCAATCTCAACCCTGACACTAATCCCGACCCAGACACTAATCCCGACCCTGATCCCAATCTCAACTCCGAACCCGATCCGGCTCCCAACCGTGACCCCAATCCCGACCGTGACTCCAATCCCGACCCCTGACTCCAATCCTGACCCCAATCATGACCCATTACTCCAATTCTGACCCCTGACCCCAAATCTGACCCCTGAACCAAATCCTGACCACTGACCCCAATCCGAAACCTGCCACGAATCACGACCCCAATCCGGACACTAAATCCGATCCGGACACTAACTCCAATCCTGACCCTGACCCCGATCCCGATCCCGACCGTGACTCCAATCCCGACCCCTGACTCCAATCCTGACTCCTGACCCCAATCATAACCCATTACTCCAGTTCTGAGCCCTGACCCCAAATCTGACCCCTGAACCAAATCCTGACCCCTGACCCCAATCCAAAACCTGCCACTAATCACGACCACGATCCCGACACTAACTCCAATCCCGACCCTGACCCTGATCCATATCCCGACCGTGACCCCAATCCCGACCCTGACCCCAATCCCGACCCCTGACCGCAATCCCGGACCCTGACCCCAATCCCCAATCCTGACCCCAATCCCGACACCTGACCCCCATTCTGACCGCTGACTCCAATCCTGATCCCTGACACCAATCCCGACCCTGACCCCAATCCTGACCCCTGACCCCAATCCCGACATGACACTAATCCCGACCCTGACTCCACTCCTTTCCCTGACCCCAATCCCGACCAAGACACTGTCCCTGATCCCGACCCCTGACCCCAATCCTGAACCTGACCCCAATCCTGACCCCTGACCTCAAGGCTGACCCCCTGACCCCAATCTCAACCCTGACACTAATCCCGACCCAGACACTAATCCCGACCCTGATCCCAATCTCAACTCCGAACCCGATCCGGCCCCCGACCGTGACCCCAATCCCGACCGTGACTCCAATCCCGACCCATGACTCCAATCCTGACTCCTGACCCCAATCATAACCCATTACTCCAGTTCTGAGCCCTGACCCCAAATCTGACCCCTGAACCTAATCCTGACCCCTGACCCCAATCCAAAACCTGCCACTAATCACGACCCCGATCCGGACACTAACTCCAATCCTGACCCTGACCCCTATCCCGATCCTACAGTGACTCCAATCCCGAACCCTGACTCCAATCCTGACTCCTGACCCCAATCATGACCACTTACTCCAATTCTGACCCCTGACCCCAAACCTGTCCCCTGAACCAAATCATGACCCCTGACCCCAAACCAAAACCTGCCACTAATCACGACCCCGATCCCGACACTAACTCCAATCCCGACCCTGACCCAGATCCTGACCCCGACCGTGACACCAATCCCAACCCTGACCCCAATCCCGACCCCTGACCGCAATCCCGGACCCTGACCCCAATCCCCAATCCTGACCCAAATCCCGACCCCTGACCCTCATTCTGACCGCTGACTCCAATCCTGATCCCTGACACCAATCATGACCCCAATCCTAACACCTGATCCCAATCCCGACCTGACACTAATCCTGACCCTGACACTAATCCAGACACTGACCCCAATCCCGACCCTGACCCCAATCCTGACCCCGAACCCGACCCCGACCATGACCCCAATCCCGACCCTGACTCCACTCCTTACCCTGACCCCAATCCCGACCCAAATCCCGAGCCAGACACTATCCCTGATCACGACCCCTGACCCGAAACCTGAACCTGACCACAATCCTGACCCCTGACCCCAAGGCTGACCTCCTGACCCCCAATCTCAACCCTGACACTAATCCCGACCCATACACTAATTCCGACCCTGATCCCAATCTCAACTCCGAACCCGATCCGGCCCCCGACCGTGACCCCAATCCCGACCGTGACTCCAATCCTGACCCTTGACTCCAATCCTGACTCCTGATCCCAATCATGACCCATTACTCCAATTCTGACCCCTGACCCCAAATCTGACCCCTGAACCAAATCCTGACCCCTGACCCCAATCCAAAACCTGCCACTAATCACGACCCCGATCCCAACACTAACACCAATCCCGACCCTGACCCCGATCCCGATCCCGACCGTGACCCCAATCCCGACCCTGACCCCAATCCCGACCCCTGACCGCAATCCCAGACCCTGACCCCAATCCCCGATCCGGACCCCAATCCCGACCCCTGACCCCAATTCTGACCGCTGACTCCAATCCTGATCCCTGACACCAATCCTGACCCCAATCCTAACACCTGATCCCAATCCGGACCCTGGCACTAATCCCGACCCTGACCCCAATCATGACCCCTGACCCCAATCCTGACCCCTGACCCCAATCCCGACTTGACACTAATCCCGACCCTGACACTAATCCAGACACTGACCCCAATCCCGACCCTGACCCCGACCATGACCCCAATCCCGACCCTGAGTCCACTCCTTACCCTGATCCCAATCCCGATCCAAATCCCGACCCAGACACTGTCCCTGATCCCGACCCCTGACCCCAATCCAGAACTTGACCCCAATCCTGACCCCTGACCCCAAGGCTGACCCTCTGACCTCAATCTCAACCCTGACACTAATCCCGACCCAGACACTAATCCCGACCCTGATCCCAATCTCAACTCCGAACCCGATCCGGCTCCCAACCGTGACCCCAATCCCGACCGTGACTCCAATCCCGACCCCTGACTCCAATCCTGACTCCTGACCCCAATCATGACCCATTACTCCAATTCTGAGCCCTGACCCCAAATCTGACCCCTGAACCTAATCCTGACCCCTGACCCCAATCCAAAACCTGCCACTAATCACGACCCCGATCCGGACACTAACTCCAATCCTGACCCTGACCCCTATCCCGATCCTACAGTGACTCCAATCCCGAACCCTGACTCCAATCCTGACTCCTGACCCCAATCATGACCCCTTACTCCAATTCTGACCCCTGACCCCAAACCTGTCCCCTGAAGCAAATCATGACCCCTGACCCCAAACCAAAACCTGCCACTAATCACGACCCCGATCCCGACACTAACTCCAATCCCGACCCTGACCCAGATCCTGACCCCGACCGTGACACCAATCCCAACCCTGACCCCAATCCCGACCCCTGACCGCAATCCCGGACCCTGACCCCAATCCCCAATCCTGACCCAAATCCCGACCCCTGACCCTCATTCTGACCGCTGACTCCAATCCTGATCCCTGACACCAATCATGACCCCAATCCTAACACCTGATCCCAATCCCGACCTGACACTAATCCTGACCCTGACACTAATCCAGACACTGACCCCAATCCCGACCCTGACCCCAATCCTGACCCCGAACCCGACCCCGACCATGACCCCAATCCCGACCCTTTCTCCACTCCTTACCCTGACCCCAATCCCGACCCAAATCCCGAGCCAGACACTATCCCTGATCACGACCCCTGACCCGAAACCTGAACCTGACCACAATCCTGACCCCTGACCCCAAGGCTGACCTCCTGACCCCCAATCTCAACCCTGACACTAATCCCGACCCATACACTAATTCCGACCCTGATCCCAATCTCAACTCCGAACCCGATCCGGCCCCCGACCGTGACCCCAATCCCGACCGTGACTCCAATCCTGACCCCTGACTCCAATCCTGACTCCTGATCCCAATCATGACCCATTACTCCAATTCTGACCCCTGACCCCAAATCTGACCCCTGAACCAAATCCTGACCCCTGACCCCAATCCAAAACCTGCCACTAATCACGTCCCCGATCCCAACACTAACACCAATCCCGACCCTGACCCCGATCCCGATCCCGACCGTGACCCCAATACCGACCCTGACGCCAATCCCGACCCCTGACCGCAATCCCAGACCCTGACCCCAATCCCCGATCCGGACCCCAATCCCGACCCCTGACCCCAATTCTGACCGCTGACTCCAATCCTGATCCCTGACACCAATCCTGACCCCAATCCTAACACCTGATCCCAATCCGGACCCTGGCACTAATCCCGACCCTGACCCCAATCATGACCCCTGACCCCAATCCTGACCCCTGACCCCAATCCCGACTTGACACTAATCCCGACCCTGACACTAATCCAGACACTGACCCCAATCCCGACCCTGACCCCGACCATGACCCCAATCCCGACCCTGAGTCCACTCCTTACCCTGACCCCAATCCCGATCCAAATCCCGACCCAGACACTGTCCCTGATCCCGACCCCTGACCCCAATCCAGAACCTGACCCCAATCCTGACCCCTGACCCCAAGGCTGACCCTCTGACCTCAATCTCAACCCTGACACTAATCCCGACCCAGACACTAATCCCGACCCTGATCCCAATCTCAACTCCGAACCCGATCCGGCTCCCAACCGTGACCCCAATCCCGACCGTGACTCCAATCCCGACCCCTGACTCCAATCCTGACTCCTGACCCCAATCATGACCCATTACTCCAATTCTGACCCCTGACCCCAAATCTGACCCCTGAACCAAATCCTGACCCCTGACCCCAATCCAAAACCTGCCACGATTCACGACCCCGATCCGGACACTAAATCCGATCCGGACACTAACTCCAATCCTGACCCTGACCCCGATCCCGATCCGGACCATGACTCCAATCCCAAACCCTGACTCCAATCCTGACTCCTGACCCCAATCATGACCCCTTACTCCAATTCTGACCCCTGACCCCAAACCTGTCCCCTGAACCAAATCCTGACCCCTGACCCCAATCCAAAACCTGCCACTAATCACGACCACGATCCCGACACTAACTCCAATCCCGACCCTGACCCTGATCCATATCCCGACCGTGACCCCAATCCCGACCCTGACCCCAATCCCGACCCCTGACCGCAATCCCGGACCCTGACCCCAATCCCCAATCCCGACACCTGACCCCCATTCTGACCGCTGACTCCAATCCTGATCCCTGACACCAATCCCGACCCTGACCCCAATCCTGACCCCTGACCCCAATCCTGACATGACACTAATCACGACCCTGACTCCACTCCTTTCCCTGACCCCAATCCCGACCAAGACACTGTCCCTGATCCCGACCCCTGACCCCAATCCTGAACCTGACCCAAATCCTGACCCCTGACCCCAAGGCTGACCCCCTGACCCCAATCTCAACCCTGACACTAATCCCGACCCAGACACTAATCCCGACCCTGATCCCAATCTCAACTCCGAACCCGATCCGGCCCCCGACCGTGACCCCAATCCCGACCGTGACTCCAATCCCGACCCATGACTCCAATCCTGACTCCTGACCCCAATCATAACCCATTACTCCAGTTCTGAGCCCTGACCCCAAATTTGACCCCTGAACCTAATCCTGACCCCTGACCCCAATCCAAAACCTGCCACTAATCACGACCCCGATCCGGACACTAACTCCAATCCTGACCCTGACCCCTATCCCGATCCTACAGTGACTCCAATCCCGAACCCTGACTCCAATCCTGACTCCTGACCCCAATCATGACCCCTTACTCCAATTCTGACCCCTGACCCCAAACCTGTCCCCTGAACCAAATCATGACCCCTGACCTCAAACCAAAACCTGCCACTAATCACGACCCCGATCCCGACACTAACTCCAATCCCGACCCTGACCCAGATCCTGATCCCGACCGTGACACCAATCCCAACCCTGACCCCAATCCCGACCCCTGACCGCAATCCCGGACCCTGACCCCAATCCCCAATCCTGACCCAAATCCCGACCCCTGACCCCCAATCTGACCGCTGACTCCAATCCTGATCCCTGACACCAATCATGACCACAATCCTAACACCTGATCCCAATCCCGACCTGACACTAATCCCGACCCTGACACTAATCCAGACACTGACCCCAAACCCGACCCTGACGCCGACCATGACCCCAATCCCGACCCTGAGTCCACTCCTTACCCTGACCCCAATCCCGATCCAAATCCCGACCCAGACACTGTCCCTGATCCCGACCCCTGACCCCAATCCAGAACCTGACCCCAATCCTGACCCCTGACCCCAAGGCTGACCCTCTGACCCCAATCTCAACCCTGACACTAATCCCGACCCAGACACTAATCCCGACCCTGATCCCAATCTCAACTCCGAACCCGATCCGGCTCCCAACCGTGACCCCAGTCCCGACCGTGACTCCAATCCCAACCCCTGACTCCAATCCTGACTCCTGACCCCAATCATGACCCATTACTCCAATTCTGACCCCTGACCCCAAATCTGACCCCTGAACCAAATCCTGACCCCTGACCCCAATCCAAAACCTGCCACGATTCACGACCCCGATCCGGACACTAAATCCGATCCGGACACTAACTCCAATCCTGACCCTGACCCCGATCCCGATCCCGACCGTGACTCCAATCCCAAACCCTGACTCCAATCCTGACTCCTGACCCCAATCATGACCCCTTACTCCAATTCTGACCCCTGACCCCAAACCTGTCCCCTGAACCAAATCCTGACCCCTGACCCCAATCCAAAACCTGCCACTAATCACGACCACAATCCCGACACTAACTCCAATCCCGACCCTGACCCTGATCCATATCCCGACCGTGACCCCAATCCCGACCCTGACCCCAATCCCGACCCCTGACCGCAATCCCGGACCCTGACCCCAATCCCCAATCCTGACCCCAATCCCGACACCTGACCCCCATTCTGACCGCTGACTCCAATCCTGATCCCTGACACCAATCCCGACCCTGACCCCAATCCTGACCCCTGACCCCAATCCCGACATGACACTAATCCCGACCCTGACTCCACTCCTTTCCCTGACCCCAATCCCGAGCAAGACACTGTCCCTGATCCCGACCCCTGACCCCAATCCTGAACCTGACCCCAATCCTGACCCCTGACCTCAAAGCTGACCCCCTGACCCCAATCACAACCCTGACACTAATCCCGAACCATACACTAATCCCGACCCTGACCCCAATCCCAGCCCCGATCCCGATCCGGGCCCCGACCGTGACCCCAATCCCGACCCTGACCCCAATCCCGACCCTGACTCCAATCCTGAACCCCTGACCCCAATCCTGACATAAGAACATAAGAACATAAGAATTAGGAACTGGAGTAGGCCATCTAGCCCCTCGAGCCTGCTCCGCCATTCAACAAGATCATGGCTGATCTGGCCGTGGACTCAGTTCCAGTTACCCGCCCGCTCTCCATAACCCTTAATTCTCTTATTGGTTAAAAATCTATCTATCTGTGATTTGAATACATTCAATGAGCTAGCCTCAACTGCTTCCTTGGGCAGAGAATTCCACAGATTTCTGGGAGAAGAAATTCCTTTCCAACTCGGTTTTAAATTGGCTCCCCCGTATTTTGAGGCTGTGCCCACTAGTTCTAGTCTTCCTGACCAGTGGAAACAACCTCTCTGCCTCTATTTTGTCTATCCCTTTCATTATTTTAAATGTTTCTATAAGATCACCCCTCATCCTTCTGAATTCCAACGAGTAAAGACCCAGTCTACTCAATCTTTCATCATAAGGTAACCCCCTCATCTCCAGAATCAGCCTAGTGAATCGACTCTGTACCCCCTCCAAAGCTAGTATATCCTTCCTTAAGTAAGGTGACCAAAACTGCACGCAGTATTCCAGGTACGGCCTCACCAATACCCTGTACAGTTGCAACAGGACCTCCCTACTTTTGTACTCCAGCCCTCGCAATGAAGGCCAACATTCCATTCACCTTCCTGATTACCTGCAAACTACTGACCCCAATCCTGACCCCTGACACTAATCCCGACCCGGACACTACTCCCAACCTTGATCCCGATCCGGACCCCAACCGTGATCCAAATCCTGATCCTGACCCCAATCCCAACCCCTGACTCAAATCCTGACTCCTGACCCCAATCCTGATCCTGACCCGAACTCTGACCCCTGACCCCAATCCAGACCCTGACACTAATCCCCACTCTGACATCAGTCCCGACCCTGACCCCAATCCCGAACCTGACTCCAATCCGGACCCTGACCTCAATCCGGACCCTGACCCCAATCCCGATCCTGACCGCAAACCCGTCCCCTGACTCCAATCCTGACGCCTGACCCCAAACCTGTCCCCTGACCCCATTCCTGACCCCTGACACTAATCCCGACCTTGGCACTAATCCCGACCCTGACCCCAATCCTGACCCTGACCCCAATCCCAACCCGACCCCAATCCCGACCACGACACTAATCCCGACCCTGACCCAAATCCCGACACCTGATTCCAATCCCGACTCTGACTCCAATCCCGACCCAACCCCAATTCTGGCCCTGACCCCAGTCCTGACCCTTACCCCAACCCCGACCCTGACCCCGATCCTGATCCCAACCATGACCCCAATCCAAAACCTGATCACAATCCCGAACCCTGACCCCAATCTCAACACTGACGTTAATCCCGACCCAGACACTAATCACGACCCTGACCCCAATCCCAACTGCGATCCCGATCCGAGCCCCGACCGTGACCCCAATCCCGACCCTGACCCCAATCCCGACCCTGACCCCAATCCTCACCCTGACTCCAATCCTGACCCCTGACCCCAATCCTGACATAAGAACATAAGAACATAAGAATTAGGAACAGGAGTAGGCCATCTAGCCCCTCGAGCCTGCTCCGCCATTCAACAAGATCATGGCTGATCTGGCCGTGGACTCAGCTCCACTTACCCGCCCGCTCCCCATAACCCTTAATTCCCTTATTGGTTAAAAATGTATCTATCTGTGATTTGAATGCATTCAATGAGCTAGCCTCAACTGCTTCCTTGGACAGAGAATTCCACAGATTTCTGGGAGAAGAAATTCCTTCCTAACTCGGTTTTAAATTGGCTCCCCCGTATTTTGAGGCTGTGCCCACTAGTTCTAGTCTTCCCGACCAGTGGAAACAACCTCTCTGCCTCTATCTTGTCTATCCCTTTCATTATTTTAAATGTTTCTATAAGATCACCCCTCATCCTTCTGAACTCCAACGAGTAAAGACCCAGTCTACTCAATCTATCATCATAAGGTAACCCTCTCATCTCCGGAATCAGCCTAGTGAATTGTCTCTGTACCCCCTCCAAAGCTAGTATATCCTTCCTTAAGTAAGGTGACCAAAACTGCACGCAGTACTCCAGGTGCGGCCTCACCAATACCCTATACAGTTGCAGCAGGACCTCCCTGCTTTTGTACTCCATCCCTCTCGCAATGAAGGTCAACATTCCATTCGCCTTCCTGATTACCTGCTGCACCTGCAAACTACTGACCCCAATCCTGACCCCTGACACTAATCCTGACTCTGATACTAATCCCGACCCAGACACTAATCGCAGCCTTGATCCCGATCTGGACCCCGACCGTGACCCCAATCCTGACCCCTGACCCCAATCCCGACCCCTAACTCCAATCCTGACTCCTGACCCCAGTCCTGACCCCTGACTCCAATTCTGACCCCTGACCCCAAACCTGACCCCTGACCCCAATCCTGATTCCTGACCCCAATCCTGACCCCTGACTCCATTCCTGACTCTGACACTAATCCCGACCCTGACCCCAATCCTGACCCCGATCCCGACACTGACTCCAATCCCGACCCTGACCCCAATCCCGACCCTGACCCCGATCCCGACCCCGAACGTGACCCCAATTGCGAACCTGACCACAATCCAGACCCCGACCCCAATTCCCGACCCTGATCCCAATCCCGACCCTGACCACGATCCCGACCCCGACCGTGACCCCAATCCCGATCCTGATACTAATCCCGACCCCTGACCCCAATCCTCACCTTGACCCCAATCCCGACCCCCTGACCCCAATTCCCGACCCTGATCCCAATCCCGACCCTGAACCTAATCCCGACCCCCAATCCCAACCCCTGACCCCAATCCCGACCCTGACCCCAATCCTGACCCTGACCCCAATTCTGACCCCAATCCCACCATGACTCCAATCCCGACTCTGATCCCAATCCGGACCCTGAACCCAATCCGGACCCTGAACCCAATCCCAGATCCTGACCCCAATTCCCGACCCCCAATCCCAACCCCTGACCCCAATCCCGACCCCTGATCCCAATCCCAACCCTGACTCCAATCCCAACCCCATTCCTGACCCTTGACCCCAATCCTGACCCCTGACCCCAATCCTGACCCCAATCCCGACCCTGACTCCAATCCCGACTCCAATTCCGACCATGATCCCAATCCCTGACCCCAATCCTGACCCTGACCCCAATCCCGACCCTGACTCCAAAGCCGACCCCAATCTCACACCTGATCCCAATCCTGACCTCTGACCCCAATCCCGACCCTGATCCCTGACCTCAATCTCGACCCTGACCCCAATCCCAGATCCTGACCCCAATCCCATCTCTGACCCCAAACCCGACCCCAATCCTGACCCTGACCCCAATCCCGACCCCAATCCCGACCCTGACCCCAATCCCGTGCCTGACCCCAATCCCGACTCTGACCCCTGACTCCAATCGCTTATTGGACTGCAACGGCTATTGGCCCAAACTGGATTTAAATAAAGCAATGTGAATAAACGCATCTATAAGGCCGCGAGTTATGCACAGCAAGATTCCGCAAACAGCAATGAGACAAACGGCCCATTAATCTGTTTCTAGCGATGTTCGGTGCGGGAGTAATGTTGGCCAGATCTCCTTTACTCTTCAAATAGTGACACAGAACCTTCTGATCCACGCCTACATGACAACACTGACAACACTTCAAGCCAACTCATTGGCTGAGAATGTGAAAGGCGCTATATAAATGCAAGCTCTCTCTTTACCTGAACAGACAGTTGGGCCCTCAGTTTAACATCTCATTGTGCATAAATTGTCTGCCACTGGAACTGTAGAATCTCACAGCACAGAAGGAGGCCACTTGGCCCATCATGCCTGTGTCGGCTCTTTGAAAGAGTTGTCCAATTTAGTCCCCCAGCCAGCTATTCCCCATAACCCTGCAAATGACATATCCAATTGCCGTTTGGAAATTCCGATGGAATCTGATTCCACCGGCCTTTCAGGAAGTGCATTCCAGATCACCATAACGCTATGAGAAAATTCCCCTCCCCTCCCCAATTATTTTAAATCTGTAACCGCTAGTTATCGACCGACTCACCAGAGGGAATACTTTCTCCCTACGTGGGGATTCTGAGGGGGCTTGACAGGGTAGATGCAGAGAGGGTGTTTCCCCTCGTGGGGGAATCTAGAACTAGGGGGCATAGTTTCAGAATAAGGGGACGCCCATTTAAAACAGAAATGAGGAGGAATTTCTTCTCTCAAAGGGTTGTAAATCTGTGGAATTCTCTGCCCCAGAGAGCTGTGGGGGCTGGGGCATTGAATATATTTAAGGTGGAGATAGACAGATTTGTGAGCGATAAGGGAGTAAAGGGTTATGGGGAGCGGGCAGGGAAGTGGAGCTGAGTCCATGATCAGATCAGCCATGATCTTATTAAATGGTGGAGCAGGCTCGAGGGGCCGTATGGCCTACTCCTGCTCTCATTTCTTATGCTCTTATGTTCTTGCTCGATCAAAACCCCTGAATGAGCTTCCAAAACTGCAGCCACTGCATTTCAAAAGTAATTTGTTGATTGAAGTACTTTGGGGCATGAAAGGTGCTGTACAGATACACGTTTGTTCCTTCTTCTTTCTGCTGTGAGCTGGAGCGGGAGAAGAAAACTAGATTTGCTTAATTTTATTTGTGCAATAATGACTCCCTGTATTCTTGGTCACGTTTTGATTGTAAAGGTGAAAGTCATGTGTCTGGGGAGAGAGAGGCAGGGGGAGAGAGGGGCAGGGGGAGGGAGGGGCAGGGGGAGAGAGGCAGGGGGAGAGGGGCAGGGAGAGGGGCAGGGGGAGAGGGGGGCAGGGAGAGAGGAGCGGGGGGAGAGAGGGACAGGGAGAGAGGGGCGGGGGGAGAGAGGGGCAGGGGGAGAGGGGCGGGCGGAGAAGGGCGGGGGGGAGAGGGGCGGGGAGAGAGGGGCAGGGGGAGAGGGGCAGGGGGAGAAGGGCAGGGGGAGAGGGGCAGGGAGGAGAGGGGCAGGGGAGAGGGGCAGGGGGAGAAGGGCAGGGAGGAGAGGGGCAGGGGGAGAGGGGCAGGGGAGATGGGCGGGGGAGAGAGGGGCAGGGGGAAAGAGGGGCAGGCGGAGAGGGACGAGGAGAGAGGGGCAGGGGGCGAGAGGGACAGGGGGGAGAGGGGGGCAGGGGGAGAGGGGCAGGGGAGAGGGGTGGGGAGAGGGGCAGGGGGAAAGAGGGGCAGGGGGAGCGTGGCGTGGGGAGAGGGGCAGGGAGAGAGGGGTGGGGAGAGGGGCAGGGGGGCAGGGGGAGCGTGGCGTGGGGAGAGGGGCAGGGAGAGAGGGGTGGGGAGAGGGGCAGGGGGAAAGAGGGGCAGGGGGAGCGTGGCGTGGGGAGAGGGGCAGGGAGAGAGGGGGCGGGGGAGAGAGGCAGGGGGAGCGTGGCGTGGGGAGAGGGGCGGGGAGAGAGGGGCGGGGAGAGAGGGGCAGAGAGGGGCAGGAGGAAAGAGGGGCAGGGGAGAGAGGGACGGGGAGAGAGGGGCAGGGGAGAGAGGGGCGGGGAGAGAGGGACAGGGGGAGAGAGGGACGGGGAGAGAGGGACATGGGGAGAGAGGGGCAGGGGAGAGAGGGGCGGGGAGAGAGAGGGGCAGGGGAGAGAGGGGCGGGGAGAGAGGGACAGAGGGAGAGAGGGGCGGGGAGAGAGGGACAGGGGGAGAGAGGG